>NW_023458568.1:15910497-15915610 GCF_013731165.1 Rhagoletis pomonella | reverse complement strand
ATGAGAATTGAAGTCGGTTTTGTTTTTTGTTTAAAATTTACTCCAGTTATTTAGGCAATACAAAGTGATTTTGGTTTTCTTTTACTATGGTTCTAAGTATTTTATTTTATTTTTTATCGTAAGCGTAAAAATAAGGGGCTTTTGGCTATATACGTAGACATATAGTTGAGAAGTAGGTGCGATCAAGCAAAAGTGTAATCATTTACATATACCTTGGACGTTATAGTGTCATTCTTTAAAAAAAAAAAGTTGCGGCATGTCTGCGCATAATTTCAGTATAACGATTTATATAATATAACCTAGTTGGTGAAATACACATGAAATTCTCGATAAAGAACAAAACCAAACATAATAAGTGAAAACTAAGTACTAAACATACAAGAAAGTAATATTAGCCGTCATCGATTCGCCACTTCTCGCTCGCTATGTTTGAGTTCCGGTCGCTTAAAGAAGAATTTTGCATGCGAAAACAACAACAAAGTTAGCTAGCACGGATAGACGATAGCGAGTTTGGTTGTACCTCATTGAGTTCGTTGGTTTCGCCACTCGCTAACTGATGGCGAATCGATGACGGCTATTGTTATTCTCCACACTCGCCAATTGCTCAAATACTGTTTTTTTTTTATACCCTACATGCGGCATAACTATTAGGTACGATACGCATGTATATTATCAAAAGTAGGCTAAATACTGTTTGGTTTCAAAGGCGAAACTTTTAGTACTTGCATATATCAAAGAAAGTATGTATACATTTATGTACATATCTGCTCAGACTTATAAAATAAAATTTAGGTTTATTAAATTTTACAATAATAGCTAAGAATTACGTAATTTACTTGTCCAATGAGTTATAGGGTATTTGTGAAACCGTAAAGAATGGTACATATTGCATATTTTTAGTGTTAATTATAATCTTTGTTATTGTTTATAGTGTTGCTATTTCTATGCATGAATATCATGTGCAGTGAATCGAAATAACGATAGTGATGATATTTTTAACCTAATTATATGATTATTTTCTTTATAGGAAGAGCTCAAATATCATTTGGGTTACTCATCAAAACCTTTATAAAATAATGAAAAACTCTGGCTGTGATCAACTCAATGATAGATTTAACGTATTAACGGGACAAATGAAAGATCGCATCAGGCCATCCGATGAAAATTTAAAAGAATTTAATGCAAAGATGAGATATTTTATCTCTGAGTTCAAAATTCGTTGGAATAGATCCTGTAGTCACGCAGAACGTTTTTTTTAAGCAAACATAAGTTGGCTTGAGTCCTCTACAGGTTTTCCGTGTTAAAATAAAATAATACGTCAATTGTCAGAAGAAGCTCTAGAGGCGCGAAAAAGATTTTAAGAGCTACATAGAACATATTTCTCGCAAGTGCAACAGAAAAAGTATGAGAAAACTACCAAAAAAAAAAAAAATTCAGGATTTGCCGAAAGAAGCACAACAGTTGTTAATTATGAAGCCCTATAGCGATGATGAAGATGTTGATATTGATGACAATGATTATTTCTTTTTAAGGTTATATATTCAAAATTACTTTCTAGGCTTAGCAAAAACATGTAGATTGTTGCAGAGAAAATTTGTACAATTCGTATTCGTTATCATATAAAAAATTGCCTGAAAAGTGATGTTGTGGGTGATGTTGATGATGAAAATAGTAGTGAAGATAATGATGAAGATAATTATTATAATAATAGAAGTGGTGTTTAACTTGTAATAAATGATGATTAGGATTTTAACAAATTATCATTAATATCTAATTAAAATTATTTATGGGAGAAACAACTAAATTTTAAGTTTTCTCGCTCTTTGGTAACGCCATAAAAACCTACATACATAAAAAAATTCCCACTAAACTATTTTCGGATTTGTCTTTTTTTTACTTCATTTGGTGCTAGTTACACAAATACATCAAAATATTTTACATTAAATGTACGTATGAATTGATCTCCTCTTTAAGGGTCCATTACCCCACTGTGCACTGGTTCCGATTCGCAAGATTTCGAGGAAAACGTTTTTGTTGCACTTGCAACAATTTTACACTCAGATATTAAGTCGTTACATGTAAAAGATTTTCATAAATGTAACAACAAACCTGACGCCGCTCATAGAAATGTACTCATTAATATAATTGTAATTGTGACATTCACATGTCACTTCAAGTAAGCTACTATCTGAAGAACGAAATCCTAAGCCTTTTTCCAAATGAGAAGCTGAACTTCTACAGAACCGACAAGAGAGGAAAACTGTATACCAAATATTGCTACTTAAAAAAAAGCTTCAAAAACCGTTTGTCTATAATTCCTGTACCTGAAGAAAATACCAAAGCTGATAAAATTGGTAAATAAAATGAAAAACTAATTTGTTCGTTATAAGTTTATAAAATTTATGAATATGTACATTTTCAGCTCGCGATGGTCATGCAGAAGAAATCATTCAGCAACTTAAATACGACAATTTGACAGCAGAAGAATTCGAAAGCTGCTGGCAGGCCAGTGCAAATTATAGAATTCATCAAATAAAGGAAAAATTTTATAGCATTCAAAAAGTTTTCGTAGACTGACCAGAGTTTAAAAAGCCGAACGGATATCGATTGGTAAGATTTTTTTTAAGGTTTCCTATTTGAGATATTAAAAAAATTAACACTTTCTATGTTTTCAGATTGAACTAGACTTTGGTATGATGTTTCCCAATCATGACAATTTTCTTGTTGACTGGAAGCAAAAAGTTTTGAAGATCTTTTTACATCTTAAGAGAAGTGAGTGCTTAAAGGACGGTGCCACAAAAATCATTATCAGCTCTATGTCTGAAGCGGATTTAGAAAAAGGTATGATTTCGTAAGTTGTACTTTAAGAATTTTCTCTTAGGGTAAAAAAATTGTCTAATTGTCGCGCTAGCAAACGTCAAGCTGTGAAGTTCTATTTATATTGTGCTCTGATTTGTCTTTGTATTTTGCAAAGTTTATTGTGCTAATTCTGAGTAAAAGTTGCTATAAAAAGTGCCTACGAGCATCTTAGTGTGATAATAATCGAAGCTAAGTGAAAGTTTTGTGATTTTTGTGGTTTATATTAAATTTAATTAAATTTCACTAGCATACATCTAATCTTGCCGAGTCATTTGTTGTTATCATTGTTGTTGTAATTCCTTTGTAGTTAACTGAGATCGTTTCTATTTTTGCACATTTCTTTTTGCTCTTTTTGTTTACTTCTTTTAGTATTTCTTGTCACAGCTGTTTGCGTTGCGTTTATTAAGTGTCACAATACAGTGATACTCAAACTGTTCGCTACATATATTTTTAAGCTAAATACATCAGCTCCTAAATTGTTGTGTGTGTTGTGTTAAACTTATTTTGCTTGTCTTTTTATTAACATAAGTGTTATTAAATCTTTCAATATGAAGTGTGATCTTGATAACTGCCAAATTAATAGCGAATCTGAACGCTACTTATCGTGCTGGCTCTGTGATGGTATTTGCCATCTAAAATGTGCTGGTTTGTCAGGAAGAATTCTGGACGCTATTAATGATGGCAAAGCTCTTCGCTGGTTTTGCTTAAAGTGCAGGTCAACCGAAGTTGATCTCTTTAAGTTGTTTAGGCAAACCAGAAATGGGTTTTCTGAGGTAGGGAGAGAGTTGTCGGTACTGACCGAAAAATTTAAACATTATGAAAATGTATTTAAATCTTTTAAATGCTTAGATACCGTACAATCTATGAAGGACATTCGTGTGTCAAAACGTAAGCGTCTTCATAGTCCGCCTAATGAAAGGACCGTTCCACGTCAGAACAATCTTCCGAATGACTTAATTAATCTTTCTTCTCCATGTCCACAGACAACGGAGTTATCTTCCTCAAAAGAACATATATCAAAGTCTGCTTCTAATAATAACGACCCTGCAGTATCTTCCCCTTCCCCCGTTGAAGTTGTGGCACCGCCATCTAATCTTCCAACGCTTACTCTACCCTCAATTAGTAACTCAGTTACTCAACCCCGTCCGCCGGTAATCGAGTCTAATACTAGTCTCCTAGTAGGTTGTGGTTCCCCCAAAGAAGTCTATATTTGTATATAGATTTTCGAGGGATATTTCCGAGGACGATATAAAGTTTTACATCTCGTCCAAAGTTAAAACTGTCAACTTAAGTATCAGAAAATTTAATTTTAAATATGAAAGAAATATTTCTTCATTTAAAATACACACACTTTTAATTCAGAGATTCTTTCAAATAGTTATCATATCTACAGAAAAGATCGGGAGGACAGAGTCGGCGGTGGCGTACTCTTTGCCGTAGACTCTTCAATACCATCTGAAGAAGTTAGTCTTCCACACATTGAATCTGCAGAATTCAAATGCATTCGTGTTCAGGTTGGAAGGGGGTTTACTTACTTAGCTCTATGCTATATTCCTCCCCGATCTGACTTATCAGTGTATTCACAACATGTATCTTTACTGAAATCAATTAATTCAATGATTAAACCCTCTGATTCATTGATTGTGTTGGGTGACTTTAATTTACCAAATGTATCATGGAACATCATGGACAATGATATTGTACCTTTCTCGTCTAGCGCGTGCAACAACGTATTTTTAGAGGAGATGGCTGAACTCTGCCTGAATCAAGTTAATGTACTTCGCAATAAGTTTGGCAAAGTATTAGATCTTGTTTATGTTGATGATGCATCTAAGTCGGCTGTAAATAAATGTGACCGACTAGTTTTGCCCGAAGATGTCTACCACCCTGCTATTGAGATATCTTACGAAATTATAAACGATGGTCAAAATTGCGATGTTCAAACATACGAGCCAAATATTCGCTTTGATTTTTCGAAAGCCAACTTTAAAAAACTGAATAAAGAATTGTCTAAATTGTCGTGGCCTATATACAAAGAAAAAGTTGAGCAAAGCGTTGCACATTTTAATTTTACTGTACATAGATTATTTGAAAAGTATGCGCCTAAACGCATGTGTGTTCCTGAAGAACAAACACAGTTATGGTTCACTAAAGAACTGAGAAACTTGAAAAACAGAAAGTCACGTTATTTTAGATTACACAAAAAAACCGGCTTACACTCATACTATGTAAAATACTCACTTTTGCGTCACAA
>NW_023458568.1:15909300-15910397 GCF_013731165.1 Rhagoletis pomonella | reverse complement strand
AAAAAATATATTTTTACTTTCAAAATGTTTGTAATTTTAAACATTTCATGTGTATATTTTAAACAACTCATGTTCAAAACCAAATCTGGCACTTAGTATTTATTATTTGTAAAAAATATATTTTTACTTTCAAAATGTTTGTAATTTTAAACATTTCCTGTGTATATTTTAAACAACTCATGTCCAAAACCAAATCTTGAACATCTTGTGCGTATACTTGAACAGATTCTGGTTGAAAAATAAACACTTTTCAGTAGTAGTTTTACATGCACTTTTTAGAGTGTAGAATACGCCAAATTGACAGATCTGGCCCGCAAATATTTGAGCGCTCCACCCGCCAGAGTTCCAAGGGAGCAATTGTTCAGTGCAGCCGGCCTTATATACGAGCCTCTAAGGGCCAGTTTTTCAGTGTGAGTTTAACTCAGTCGTTTAAACTAAGTTTAAACTCAGTGTGCAGTTTTTCAGTAAAATTTAAACCGAGTTTAAACAAATTTAAACGCCCAATCTGTCTGGGTTAAACCGAGTTTAAACTTTCAGCTGTTAATTGTATATTTGTAGTCAGCTGCCAAAACTTAGATGAAAAAGGTGGGAAAAAAATTAAAATTGTTTGCAAAATACACGAAACAGACTCATTTGTATAGCAGTACATAGTACATAAGCATTGGCGTAGATAGAACGAAATTGAGGGGGGGGGGGGAGGGGGTTGCCTCCTATAAAAAAAAATTTAAATCCAATAACTTACTAAAAATTGTTTTTTATAGCTTAATATTATTATAACAAATAGAAATACATATAATGTACAAAAACACATAAGCCGTATGAATTTTCCTTTAAAAGAAGCACCAACTCTATGAAGAAATGAATGAAAGCGATATATATTTTTATATACTTGGCAAATATTTTTTTTTGTAAACAACAAACAAAAAAAATTTAATTTTGTGCTCACTTCGAAACCAGAAGCTTTTTTTTTTTTAATGTGCTTTAAAAAGGACCTACTGCCAATAAAGCCTTGCGGTAAAATGCTTCCATTCAAACATCTTTGTGGATAAACAGTTTTTTGTTCAGAAATTGCTTGTTTACGTTTTTTGTCTTTCATA
>NW_023458568.1:15904538-15909200 GCF_013731165.1 Rhagoletis pomonella | reverse complement strand
TATCATCAATTGCATTTTATTTACATAAAATTTACAAAGAACTCATTCTATTTAAAACCGGCTTCAAAAAAGGGGAGGTTATCAATTCTTCGTGAACCGATTCCAATAATTATTTGTTTTACCGAAAGGATGCACACAACTTTCAAAAGTAATACAAAATTTTACAAAAGAATTTTGATATAAATAAATTAAATAATTTCACGAAATTTTTACACTTTTTTATTCATTTTCGTCGATTTCTGGTTTCTCATTTTTTAATACTTCGAATAACGAAAATTTAACTGAACTTGTATTTTTATCATGTAGCACCCGATTTACATGTTTCAAGTACTTGAAAGCAATTCTTGCTCATTCTCTTTTGCGTTTTCTATTTGCTTTTACACGTTTCAATTCTGTTGAATTCAAGTTTTTGGTTCTTTAAATGGAAAGCAACGAAAATGCCAAAAGCAAAGCAAGAAAGTTGAAACGACTTGACGGTACAGACGCATGTGTACTCGTCCCTTTTCTTCTCACCCCCTCTCTTCCATATGCGAGCAGAATTGAATTCAATACTTGAACTGTGTAAAAGCAGTCTAGCTAATTTTGGTGGAACGAATTCGAAGTTAGAAAATTAAATATTCGAATGCTTATTAAGTACATATCAGTGGTAAACTTTTTAGGCTGTAAAGTCTAAAAACCAACAGTAAGTGAGTATGCATTGCATATTTTTAGGACAATGTTTTCATTCGCAGTTTAACTTTAAAGAGCTCTCAAGAAAAAAGAAAAATTCTGTTCTATCAAAATTTCTTATATCATAATAAATTTAGCCCCAAAACCCACCCCTTGTGTGCGCTACGTGACAAATTTGATATGTAAATGTAAACAGACAGTGTTTAATTTTGCACACACTAGGAGAGGAAACTGGTTACCTCTTTTTATATGCGTAAATTTAAGCGAAAATTGTTTAGAAAAAATTTTAAACATTTTATGTGTAAACTTCGAAAATGTGAACAATAAATGTTTAAAACTCAAAAAACAAATTTGAAATTTGTTCTACGCCACACATATGATAAGTAAAAGTAAGCAAACAGTGTTTAGATTTGCATTCATTAAGAGAGGAAACTGGTTACCTATCTTAATATGCGCAAATTTAAACAAAATTTGTTTAGAGTGTTCATGATTTATGTACATACATATGTACATATTATGTAAATTTTTTAAATAACAAAAAATGTGTGTCCATTTTCCAGCGACCTGTCTTTATGACCAGTTTATATTGTCAAATTGATATTTTTGTTTCATCAGCTGTGAGTAGCGTTTGATTGTCAAAATTTTGAATTTCGTTAAAGAGTGGGTGAAAACGTGAGAGTGTTTGCATTTTCTGTCGCCCTTTTTCATTCGGGGAAGAAAAGCTGAAATTTGACAATGGCCCGCTAAAAGCAAAAACAAAATACAAGTAATTGTTGTATTTGTTCAATCGATACCACCTTATATGTATTCGCCTTGCTCATACATGTGAAGTAAAAAGTTTTCTATTTATAAGCAGAAAATTGTTTGTATAAATTTTTAAATTTCCAAAATTCTACTTTGTGAATTTCCAATGGCTTCTACAAATTAATTAAAACCTTCTACAAACAAATGATGCATAGGGAAAGCTTGCTAATTCATATGTATGTGCGCCTGGTATTGGGAAATGAAAGTATCGTATTGTACAAATAAAAATTGGTTCTCTGTATAAAATGAGTCCACTTTCTTTATAAAAATATGCTGTTGGCTAAATATTCGGAGCGCCCTACATTGTTTCTCCATGTTTGCTATTTAACAAAGTGTCAGCTCTAACATTAACATTATGTAGCATTAAACGAAAACTTCCAAAAAGACAAAAAAAATACTTGTGAAGGAACATATTTTTTGTGGAAGTTTAACAGCATGGTACTGCTGATTTATGTTCCTCTTTATTTCGGAACATAATTTGTTTGAGTACTTTTTTATGTATACAGCGCTCAACATCTTCAGTTCTCTTTCTTCCATGCCCTCTTTGTTAGAGTATGAGTAGTTTACATATTTGAAAAAAACTTCACAGTGAAGCAAACTGAATTCCGATGCAGACCTTTATTATTTATTATATGGTAGGAGAGCTTCTCAAACCATATTTATGCAATCTTTTCATGTTAAGCTATTGAAAAATAATAAATATCTAAATCTCGGGACTGATCCCGGGATCCCGGGATTGAACCAACGAAATCCTGAAAATCCCGGGATCGCAAAAATCGAAACAATTAACATCCCTACGAGGCACTCATTCGCAGCAGTAGACGAGCGAGGCATATGAGGCAAGTAGATTAGACAGGCAAAAATTTATAAGATAAAGATTGCATCAACTAAGAATTTCAAGTAAAGGATTGTATGTACACATGCAGATATGTATGTATTAGGGATGTTTCGAATGTCATATTTTTCACATTCGCGAATGCGAATTTTCGGATGCAAATGTGCGAATGGGAATGCGAAAGCGAATGTTAGGAATAACATTAAAAAGCTATAATCAACTTAAGTCATCGTTTTTATTACTTGAAAATTTGTTAAATTATTAGAACATTGAACGAGTGCTTAACCTATAAATACATTATTTTAATCTAGTAGTCAACGATCAAAAGGGGCATATTATGTTTCAAAATAAAATAATGTAAAAAATATATTTTTTAAAAACAAGCTTTTATTTAACCTGTACAATCAAAGGAATAACATGAAGTAGTGTAACAAAAGATTTTTTAGCAAGAAAGTTTGGTCAAAAATGCACTAAAATGAATAAAATAAAATATGTTAAGGTCTCGTTAAAGTTACTAAAAGCCATTTAGTGAAAGGAGTTATTCAAACTCTAATGAAAATTACTAACAATTTGTACTAATTTACTTCGTTTTTAAAAAAGCTTGTCGCGCGAATAGAAAACCGGCGTTTAAATATCTGCATACATACATATACATACATATCTAACCAATTATGCATGTACGCTGAATTCGCCGACAAGCTTTTTTAAAAACGAAGTAAATTAGTACAAATTGTTAGTAATTTTCATTAGAGTTGGAATAACTCCTTTCACTAAATGGCTTTTAGCAACTTTAACGAGACCTTAACTTATTTTATTTTATTAATTTTAGTGCAGTTCTGACAAAACTTTCTTACTAAAAAATCTTTTGTTACACTAATTCATGTTATTCCTTTGATTGTACAGGTTAAATAAAAGCTTGTTTTTAAAAAATATATTTTTTACATTATTTCATTTTATAATTTTTAGTCCATTTATAAAAGCGTTGTATATTAAAAAGTGTTATTTTATTTTATTTAAAAAATTTTGCGGTTGATATTAAAATAATTCAACTTGCAATGAAAAAGAACAGAAGACTTGGCAAGCAAAATGTTGTTTGCTTAAGTTTTGTATAAACATACATATGTACATATAACTGCAGTTAATTTTATTTAAAGAAATGGCGTGTCGTCCATTTCCGCTGTAGCATGGCATATATTTAGGCGCAATATTTAACTGCTTCTGGCGGGGCGACATCTGGAGTCTTCTAATTCTTAGAACGAGGTTCGTATCAAGACTAGGTTGATATTTAGGATTTGCCACAAATAGCTTTGCTACACTATCGCCGGCAGGTTTAACCATTTTATAGTGGTTTTACGTTCTTTGGCAAATTACGCTCTGTTAGCCATAAATCTTACTATTTTTTGACCGCCTTTGAATCTAGACCCCTGGACCATATGGGGAATTCATTTATACATTAAATGGCATTGTCATCGTGATTGGAACTATGCTGAAAATTTCAAGTCTCTAACTTGTCGGGAAGTCAGTTTAAAATCGATTGGAAATTTCCGCGATTTGCGCGGGATGACCAAGTTAAATAAAAGCTTATAAAAAGTAATTTTTCTACGCTTTCTCCCATGAGGCGATTTCTTAGAGGCTCGCATATAAGGCCGGATGCACAGAACAATTGCTCACTTGGACAGGGCTGCCAGCTATCTTTAGCTATGGGGTGCCACTCTTTTTAATCATTCCCAGTTAGCAATGATGAAATAAGATAAACCAGTTGAATAGCCTTTATAAAATGTTAGTTGAGAAAAAGAAGTACCTACACGCAAAGGATTTTTCAAAAATGTATTGAAATGCTATTTTTTTACAAAAGTGCCATTTTGGAACTTTGTGTCGAATTGAAAAATCAAGTGCCATTTGAAGTATAATAGGGCCAAAAATGGTACGGTTTGAGCCAAGTTGGCACTTGGAACGCTGGCGAGTGGAGCGCTCAGATATTTGCGGGCCAGATCTGTCAATTACAGCCGCACTCAGAAACTTTCCTTAAATTAGCTCTAACGGGCACTTGACTAATGATCGTTAAATCTGTTAATTAATGTTTCCTCTCAGAGTTAAAAATTATGAAATACAAAATTTAAGTATGGCCCCAGTTGCGGCCCTTTATTTTTGAGGCATCACTCACTTTTTTCGTTCAGTTTGAAATAAAATATAAAAATAAGTATTTATATCATTTTGCGCGCACTGGATCAACAGACGCAATGGCTGAGTGAGCAGAGCATTGCGTGCCATTCGAGAGATCCGAGTTCGAGTGCTAGGGCAGGAACATTTTTTCCTTTTTTATTTATTTATTTTTTTCTTGTTCAATTTTTATA
>NW_023458568.1:15892882-15904438 GCF_013731165.1 Rhagoletis pomonella | reverse complement strand
CACTTTTCAGTAGTAGTTTTACATGCACTTTTTAGAGTGTATATGTATGAAAGATTCGAACTTTTTTTAAAACATTGAAGCGTCCTGCGAGAAATGTAAAACAATATTTTAAGTATACGTATATTGGAATAAAAGGAAAATGTATGTCTTTTCTTAACATTATGTTGAATGCTAACATTTTAAAAGATAAAACTTCATAAGTATTCCTATACTTCCTATGAAGTTTTCAAATACTACTGAATGCAATCAACATACTCAAGTACTCTGAAAAAGCGGAACAGTGTTTTATGTAGCAGAGCGCTGTTGAGTAACATTGCTCAGTTCCTCAAATTTATGATGTTCTCTTTTTTTGTTCCTATCTTTTTAAGTACTCTAAAATATATGTTCCATTTACTCATGTACACATGTGAAGAGTATTTCTGCTGGTATATTTGCAGTGCTTTAATAAATAATAAGTAAATGTGTTTGGAACGTACTTTTTTATTTAAAGTGAAAATTATTTCATAAGTAACAAAACGAAAGACAGTAATTAAATGCATATGCATTTAATAATACTTTAGTGTACATATCTGATAAAGTAATTTAAGGTATGTCGAAAAAAACTGGATGCAAAAAAAAATTAAGTCAAAAAATTTATTTTCTGGTTGAAAGAAGTTCATAGTACCAGAAATAAAAGAAGCGCCTTAATTCGACCAGTTTTGTCTATATTCCTTTTGATTATTCAAAATTTGCATTTTTTTTAAATCTACCTCATATTACATATAAATGACTGCATATAAATGGGCATTTCTCTGACGTCATTCTTTTTTTAAAAAGACTATAATTTCAAAGATATGATTAATTCCAAAAGTTATTTAAGATTTCAGTTCAATGTAAAACAAAAATATAGGTACCAAATGAAAGAATTTTTTGGGTTCTCAATGACGAATAGGAATTGAAAATGCCCCTTTAATCTATTTTATTTTTTTAAGCTAATAAAATAAGTCCTTAACATATAATTTTTTCAAAAATGAGAATTGCAAAATTTCAAGGATATTCAAGGATAAAATTATAAAAGGGAATTTTCAATAACTACCCGTCCCTTACGCACCAAAAACGGTATCTTCTCTTTCATTTGATACCCATACTGGTTTCTAAGTACATTGCACAGAAATTTTTAAATCATTTTTTAAATTACTCATACCTTTCAAATTTCAAAGCTCTTTTAAAAAATCCTGACGTCGCACAGTGTTTCGACTATATGGACGCAGGTGGAAATAATAGTAAACCTGCACCAATTTCACTGAAATTTGACATGTGCTCTAGTTTTACTTAGAAATAGGGAATTATGAAATTTGGTAAAGATGGAATAATTGCCACGCCTTCCACTCTTGTGGGCGGATACATGAAATTTCATCCGATTTAGATGAAATTTAGTTTGTGCTCTCTCTTTTATTATAAAAATCTTAATAAAAAATATGGGGAAGATTGGATCACTATAACGTCCAAAACTCACAAAAAATGGGGGGCCCAGTCGTTAAATGTGATGGAATTTTGGTTACTTTTTCCTGCTTTTCACTCTCAGAAAACAAAGGTTATACTATAAAATGACTTAGGTCGCTTTTTTTCCCAATATCTGGTAAGATTTTTTCATTGTTCGAAAAATTCTTTTCGCGAAATTATGCAAAAACAGGCTCAAAATCAAAAATTAAGACAATCAAAAATTACATATATTTGCAAAGTCGCGCGCAAAGATCAAATTATATATTCAGAAACTACATAAAATTCTCTAAAACATTTGTCTAATTTCAAGACCTGACGGACCGGTACTCACACTTTTTTTTACTAATAATCTTTAGCATCTAAATTTCAAAGTAAATTTTTTGGTAAGAAAATAGGAAAGTACCAAATAAATGATAAATACCTTCACCTAAATATTCCACGATATTTAAATAATTGATTACAGTTGAAAAAGAAACATTTTCTTTAATGGGTTAATCGCCAAAGGCAACTTAACTGATTACTCGGTATCGCGCCGATTCCCGTATTTCTTTGGAAATGTATCATTCGTAAAGAAAGGGGTGAGTAAATAATGTGAAATGTGGTGTTTGTGACTTTTACTTTTCCCTCTCTAAGTCCAACCTGTTTTTTTTTATCAACTGTCACCATGACTTTTTTCTATCGGCCTCCTTATACTCGAAACACTGTACGTCGGAGAAAAAAATTAAGAACGCAATTTACTATATTGGGCTCTTGGTTTCGTTATTGATTTTTTTGTGTGCCAAATTGCCTGTCGCAAAGTATTATATGTATATTCAGCTACACATTTATAAAAAAAATATTAAATATTAAATAAACAAAAGATATATAGCCAAAACTAGTCAACATAAAGCGTTTCTGTTATTGCCACCAGTGTAAATTACAAATCGCGAAAGCCCCGGGATTCTAGGCAAATAATCCCGGGATTTTCGGGACTTAAAAAAGACAGGGATCCCGGGACCCCGGGATTAACATTCCTAGTCTGTATGTATGTGAAACTAATCCCATACTCATGGGGAAAAATGAGAGTTATTGGACAAGATGGTGTGGCAACTCCCATGCAAATTTATTTTTCTAAGCTGCATATCTCTGGAGGTGTTTATTGCAGAGGAGAGAGAGAGAGTGCCTCGGCTGCAACGACGCGTGCACGAGGGCAGAGCCTATGAGGTCTTCGTTTCATAGTTGCCAACTTCGTGCGTAAAAATTATAACACCAAAAAAAAATGCTTTAGTGCTTTTTTTCTGAACTCAAATTTCTCATAGATAGTTAAAACACAAAATTGTTTGAAATATTTAAAGCTGTGGCGGCACTGAATTTACAAAAATCTACAAATTTAAATGTACTAAAATGCAACCATTATTGATAAAAAGCTGAAGCTGCAAACCCACGTTCTTGTTAAATTGTATTCGCGTTGAAAATGCTAGTACGCAGGTAAGTTAAGTATTTCTTTTCTAGTTATTTGTATATAACACATAGTATCTTGTAGATAGTTAGGTGCTGAATCCAAATATGGCCGCAGAATTGCTCTAGCACGGTTTTTGGCGATATCTGAGATTATAGGCCAGTATGCAGTTCTCAATAAAAGCAAAAACTCCATATAAAATGACGTACAAGAAATAGCTAAGAAATTTTCTTGTGTAAGATTTTCTTGAGGCAGTACGCAGTTCTAAAGAAATTTGCTACTCTTTCGATTACGCTTTTCTAGGGTTGTTTGTGAAAAAAGAGCACAACCCACGTTTCACACACGTATTTTATTTATGAAAATTTCCCAATTTTATTTCTGAACGGGCATTGGCCCGCTTGCTTCGCGGCGCCTAATAAGATCTTTTGCGTTGGCCAATACAAAAATTGCGTTTAAAAGCAAAAGCGGTATGTAAAGTAAACATTTTTAGTTTAATTTGAAACGACTAAAGAGCAGAATCCTCCTCAAACATAGGCCAAGAATAGTAGCGCCGATGGTCTTATTTCCACGTGAAAGATCTCTGCCAAGCGGGCGTAATATTCTTCTATGATCTTGCAACTTCAGCATTGGTCCGATGTAACATGTAAGCCAATAAAAGTCCTCAAGAGCACAGATGAGTTATAGGAGGGCCAAGAATCCTCGCTGCCCCACAGGATGAAAACTTTTCCCGTACATTGGCTAAATGAGTCGTGTGATCTCTTGAATACCGTTAATGAAGCCATTGATATACCTACCGTGTTCCTTCTTGGACGGATTTGGTAGAATCTTTCATTGTCAATTCGCCACTTTTAAGATTCGTTTTAATATTTATGAATTGGTTTCTTGAGTCTTACTCCTGTAATAACGGCCACCCCGAGCAACTTCGTCAATCGGAGGTAGATGCAAGATCGCATTTAGGCTGTATGAGGGCCTCAGACAAAGATGCGCTTACACAATGTTGCGGTCTTTATATGCATCCTTAAACGCATCCTTGATTTAGACATCTTAATAGTAAACTCATCTAAGATAAACATAGGGCCAAAGCAGATAAAACCACTTGTGGGTTTCTATATATTTCGGCTGCAGCGCCATCCAATGGGTCCCTTTTCTGAAAAACCATTGCTTGTCAAGAAGTGAATACGCATTATGAACTTCAATCAGATTTTATAAAAAATACGGATGTTCTAAATACCTAAGCTCCAGCGGGTCCAGTTTTAAGAAACGAATTATTCATCATACAGGTAGTTCACGTTGCGAATTTGAACGAAACCGGTTTATAAATACGACTTTTATAAGTAATTCTACTCCAGCGTCACCAGCGTGTTTTTTAGTAGGCTATAATATGACCATATATGCAAGGTATAACCTCCGACAATTTGACTGAGCTCTATCCAGTGGTTGTTGAGTTTAGTCCGAATAACGAACACGGCTATCATTTTATGTATGTATATAGATATGTTTAGAATGTAAGAAATTATCTTGAAAGTAATAAACGTTTCGAATTTTCATTAACAAAATCGTTTCATAAATACGGCTTTTATAAATAACACGACTCCAGCACCACCTAGCGGGCCCGTTTTTCGCAAATGCTTTTTTCATCATGCAGGTAGCTAACATTTTGAATTTGAATGAAATCGGTTCATAAATACGACATTTATAAATAACTCGACTCCCGCGCGCACCTAGCGGATCCATTTTTGGTAATCGTATATTCCATCACGCTGGTAGTATACCTTGTGAATTAAATTCAAGAAAGAAAGAAGTCGGTTCATAAATACGATTTTACAAACAACTCGACTCCAGCGCCGCCTAGCAGGTACATTTTTCGCATACGTATTTCTCATATTGAGGTAGCACACGATTTTAATTTGAATGAAATCGGTTTATAAATAACTCCACCCCAGCGCCACCTAGCGAGTTTTCTAGTACCCTATAATAGGACCGTATATGCAAGATATAATCTCTGAAAATTTGACTGAAATCTATTCAGTAGTTTTTGAGTTAAGTCCGATCGTCGATGTTCTAGCAAAACCGCTCATCGACCAGTTGCAAAACCGCCTAAATCGCCGTTGTGGCAAAAATGAGATTTGTAACCCTGAACTCCAGGCATCGAGATTTATGCATAAAAATCGTTAAATCGTTATTAAAACAACAGATTTGTAAAATAATAGCCTTCAAAGAATAAACCGTTTGCCGTTCTCCTGTAAAATTTGAGTGTCGCAAAATAGGCGGTTTTGCAATTGGTCGATGGGCGGTTTTGCAAAAACATCGACGATATGTACTTTGTTGTAAAACAGGTATTGCAAAATCGACATTTGTTGTGAAAAAAGCCATGCCTATTACCGTTCTGAGGGCAAAATATAGAACTGTGTACATTTTAGCTTTATTCGGTGGTGAGGTTTAGGACCTGATGCTCCGACCCCCTACAGACTTTCACATTTATATATATAGAGATTATATTATATGTATATTTGGCTAGAAAATATGTACGGTGGTCCTTGGAGGATGGTTCCGTGCGCAGAAGTGAAAAGCTTTTGACTGCCATTCACCTGGGAGTGGCCAGAAGCGATTCTTGTGCGCAGCTCACAAGGTCCGGTCTGGCGCCACTGTCGGAAAATTCAGCCTCCACGACGAACCGCCCGATAACGGTCTGAGGCTGATCGATTTCGCCGGGGCCCGAAACATGGAGGCATGCTTCCAGCGTCTTAGACGTATATGCCAATATACGCAGCCGCCTCTGTGCAGCAACAAATGTGCGCCCAACAATGCAAGGAAAGCTTAACGTCGAAAAGCTACAATCACAACAGACGGCCAATTTATTCGCCACTCGACTCACACACCTGCTCTCTGAGAGCACTCTTCAACAATCCGACATACGCGAGCAGTGGAACCACATTTCCCGATCATTAAGTAACGCCGCCGAAGAAGTAGTTGGATTTCAGAAAGAACAACTGGTACGATGAGGAATGTCAAGAAGCCATGTCAAGCCATGCTGCGATCGGGCGCAACGCGAGCCATGTGGGACCGTTATAAGGAACTGAAGAAGGAAGCGAGACGTATTTGCCGCAATAAGAAGGGAGAGGCCGAAATACGTGAGTTCGAAGAACTTGAGATGCTCTCCGACAGGAAGACCGCCCGAAAATTCTACCAGAGGGTTAGGCGACTTCTGCAAGGTTTCAAGACCGGAGTGAACTCCTGTAAGAACAACAATGGCGACCTAGTGACCGATGTGCAGAATGTACTTAAATTGTGGAGGGAACACTTTTACAACCTACTGAATGGTAGCAGCGCTGAAAGTAGTGGAGAAGACGAACCCGAGTCCCCAGTCGATGATGATGGAGTAGCTGTCCCACCGCCTGACTATGACGAGGTACGTATAGCGATTACGCGGCTGAAAAACAACAAAGCTGCTGGAGCTGACGGCCTGCCAGCCGAGCTATTCAAGTACGGCGGCGAGGAGCTGATGAGGTGCATGCATCAGCTCGTATGCAGAATATGGTCAGATGAACGCATGCCCGACGACTGGAATTTAAGTGTGCTCTGCCCAATCCACAAGAAAGGCGACCCCGCCATACGCGCCAACTACCGCGCCATTAGCCTTCTAAGCATAGGTTACAAGGTCTTATCGAGCGTATTGTGCGAAAGACTGAAGCCCACCGTCAACGAGCTGATTGGACCTTATCAGTGTGGCTTTAGGCCTGGAAAATCCACCATAGATCAGGTATTCACAATACGCCAAATCTTGGAAAAGACCCGCGAGAATAGGATCGACACACACCATCTATTTGTCGATTTCAAAGCCGCTTTCGACAGCACGAAGAGAAGTTGCCTTTATGCCGCGATGTCTGAATTTGGTATCCCCGCGAAACTAATACGGCTGTGTAAAATGACGTTGAGCAATACCACCAGCTCCGTCAGAATTGGAAAAGACCTCTCCGAGCCGTTTGATACCAAACGAGGTTTCAGACAAGGGGACTCCCTTTCGTGTGATTTCTTTAATCATATGTTGGAGAAGATAATAAGAGCCGCAGAACTGAACCGCTCAGGCACAATACTTTATAAGAGCGTACAATTGCTGGCGTATGCCGACGACATCGATATTATCGGTAAAAACAAGGGCTACGTCTGTTCTGCCTTCTCGGGATTGGATAGAGAAGCAAAGCGAATGGGTCTGGTGGTGAACGAGGACAAAACGAAGTATCTCCTGCCATCACACAAACAGTCAGAGCATACGCGTCTTGGCACCCACGTCACTGTTGACAGTTACAAGTTTGAAAAAGTAGACGACTTCGTTTATTTGGGAACCAGCATTAACACCAATAATAATGTCAGCCTTGAAATCCAACGGAGAATCACTCTTGCCAACAAGTGCTACTTTGGGCTGAGTAGGCAATTGAGAAGTAAAGTCCTCTCTCGTCGTACAAAGATCACACTCTATAAGTCACTCATCATGCCTGTGCTGGTGTATAGCGCGGAAGCATGGACAATGAAAGCATCTGATGAGGCGGCTCTTGGAGTTTTCAAGAGAAAGATTCTGCGAAAGATTTACGGACCTTTACGCGTTGGTGATGGCGAATATCGCAGACAATTTAACGATGAGCTGTATGAGCTTTACGACGATATAGACATAGTGCAGCGAATTAAAATTCAGCGGCTCCGCTGGCTTGGCCATGTCGTTCGGATGGACAGAAACGCTCCTGCTCTGAAAATATTCAACGCGGGCCGCGATGCTGGTAACAGAGGAAGAGGAAGGCCTCCTCTGCGTTGGAAAGACCAGGTGGAGAAGGATTTGGCTTCACTTGGCATTTCCAATTGGTGTCAGTTAGCACAGAAGAGAAATGACTGGCGTGCTGTTTTGGACTCGGCCAAAATCGCTTAGGCGGTTACAGCGCCAATAAAGAAGAAGAAGGTCCTTTTTTGCATTTACATAATCTACATAACATCTCTAACCTGATGTTTGTTAATAAATCAGCGAAAATTATGTGTCCGAATGAAAACTGTGGAGTCATGCGAAAGTTCGAACTAATTGAGAATGGCCCACATATATATCTATTTATTAAGCTGATGGTACCTAATAAACACAACGTATACGCCTCGAATTCGAGACGACCTCGTTTTCTCTGATAGAACTATCGAGGGGATACTTCGCGGCGATAAATCAGCGAATTCGAATCCGTAGGAGAGTCAGCAATCGTTAGCGAATCGAGTATTACTAGTTTTTCGAATCGTTGCCGATTCGAGAAATTTTTTTCTTTGAATTGCTGGCAATTTGTACATAATAGTGCCGTTAGGCCTAGATGCAATGTATAGAAGTTGAGGACTCGATTATTTAACTGCCCGTTGCTCCTGTTATTGGAAAATATATCGGTGGATTGAATACATTTTCTAATGTAGAGTGGACGGTGTCTACCTCCATACTTTTTACCTTTGCTAGTTGTTGAATTCCAATTGCAAGCGATCAAATTAAATAGTATAATCCATGTAGTGTTAGTGGTATGTGAATACATATGTATTATTTTTTACATCGAAATCAAAGCACGCTCATCTGCGATCAAAAACAGTTATAAGCAAGTAAACGTATACCCGTTTTTTCAGAGTATTTCTAATACGAGTATTGTAAAGGGTGTAAATGAAGTTAGTTGTACTGTAACTGGAGCGTTTATTTAACAATCCAGTGAAAGGAACCCCAACGATTTAAGAATTTAGCGATTAATTCAATGATAATCATGACAACACCTAACGAACTGGATTAAAAAGTAGCAACAATCGAATTTATGGTTCGATTTACTTGAAGTAAGTGAACCAGTCGTATTTATGGTCCCATTTGCTTGAAATAGCTTACTGTCTACTCTAGACTAATATTAAGGATAGGTGGACCATGGACGGATCTATTGAGCACGAAGATATCTTATTGCCAGGCTTAACATAAAGATACCATTTTCCGAATATATCGGGCGCAGCGAACAGGCTGAAATTTGCTAGTATTATAAATGTAAAAGGTTGTATGTTTTTGAGTCTGTGGGCTTGGATATTTTTATGCTATTTAACGATCAAGCTCAAGCTAGGGCATCAAATTAAGAACATTAGTATCAACTGACTTAGGTGAGAGAAACTAAGGGCGGCAGTAGTTGAGATCTGGTAAATTTCACAAATTACCCGGGCTATGGCATAATTCGTTCTAAAGTTTTCAGCATAAAAGCAGGGAAGCACGAAGATACCTCCTCGATATTAGAATGTATTCCACCCAAAAGCAGCGGACAGTCTATAAGATCCTTGGATTATGCAAAAAAAAATAAAAACTAAATACAATTGAACAATCAAGGACTATGGTCTTTTGGATGTTTGCTTAGCTGACCACTTGTTATCACTTATCTCCGATTTTTTTCAAAGATGAAACCACTGTAAATTCGGTTTAGAATTACAATGGGTTTTAATTTACAAAATCGGGAGGCTGAACGGACAGATTGAATACCTACATAAAACAATTCAAAAATACATACTTGTTTCAAGAGACAGAACTCGTAAACAAACATCACTCTAACAGACAATTGTCTATTCTGGCAACTATCTTGAAAGCTCTTTACGGTCTTAGCGTTATGCTGTTCGCCTTTTAATTTAATAGGATCCTAAAAATTACGCCTTTTACGAATCAGTTTTTAAGAATTTAAAAAAAAATTAAAAATAGACAAAAAATAACAATTGAAAAAGAATTAATTAGATCCTAAAAATTAAATTAAATAAAAAATATATATTTTTCTATTTAAAACAATAAAATCTAGAAATTAATAAAATGAAATTAACAAAAGAATAACAAATTAAATTAAAAAACAATAAAAAAAATTTCTGAAAAGTAAATGAAATTTAAAGAAAATATTTTTCCTTTTTACACAATAAAATCTAAAAATTAAAAAAAATAACTGAACTCTAAACAAAAATATTTCAAAATTAAAAAAATTAAATAAGTACCTAACAAGTAAATTAAATTTACAAAAATATTCTTTTAAAAACAATAACAACCAAACCATTAAACAATTAAATTAAGAAAAAGAAATTAAATTACAAAAGGAAACAAATACATAAAATAAGTTTCTAAATATTAAATTAAATTGAAAAATATATATTTCTTTTTTTTAAATAAAAAACGTGAAAAATTTAGTTAAGAAAGAAAAGATAGTACATCAAAAATAAAAAAATAACTTAAGGACGAGCACACCTAAAAGCCAAACATTCTAATAATAGAAATATTAACAAAAACCAACAAAAACAACTACCACATGATCAAGTAGCTTGATTGTAGTTGGCTTAACAAGTGAAATAGTGGAAATAAGCAACGATAATTTACAAGGCGACCTTAGCACAGCAACGATAAGCAACGATAATTTACAAGGCGAACTTAGCACAGAGCGTAGGCAACTGGCTGAGTCAGTGGGATCGTCGGTTCGAATCCTACTGAAAGAAGTCTGATGAGGAAATATGGTGATTTCCGAAATAGCTATCAATTCTACCATTTTTTCAAATTATTGTTGCTTTTCCACAATAAGTTTTTTATTAAAAACGGCCTCAAGCTCAATAAAAATTGTTGAATATAATTGTTATAAGGCCACAAAATAACAAAAACAAATAACTTAAGGACGAGCACACCTAAAAGTTAAACATTCTAAAAATATAATTATTAACAAAAACCAAAAAACCAACAACCACATGATCAAGGGTGAATTGCAGCGGAATAGCTGTGCTTGATTGTGTTGGCTTAACAAATGAAAAAGTGGGAAAAAAGCAACGATAATTTACAAGGCGAACTTAGCACAGTGCGTAGGCAACTGGATGTGTCAGTGGCATCGTCGGTTCGAATCCTACTGAAAGAAGTCTGATGAGGAAATGCGGCGATTTCCGAAATAGCTATCACTTCTACTTTTTTTCAAATTACACTGGTCTACAAATTTCAACTTTTTTTCTGCGAATAAGACGGGACCTGGTGTTTCTGAACGGATTTTTCGTGCTGAACACGAATCCGGGGTCAAAAATGTCCCATCACGTCACGTTTTCGAGAAAAAAGGGGTTGAAACCCCTAAAAACAGCGTTTTTGGCCATTTTCGAAAAATTATAGAGCTTAACCCTGACGTGGTACAAATTTTGCATATATCAGAAATTAAAGGCTAAACCGTGCCCTTTCGAATGAGCCCTATGCCGAATTGATCGCGTGCACCCTTAAAGCAGGGGGTGTATTTGTGTTTAGGGGTGCAGGAAAAATTGATCACAGAAAGAATTTAATCTTAAACGATCATAGAAAATTAATAATGCCAAGGTTTTAACTATATTAAAAGTCGCTGATTACGAATCTGCAGTTAGATTTTAAAAATTTAAGATGACGGGTCGAATATGGTGGATATAAAAATTGGACTCCTAGACACAAATACACCCCCTGATCTAAGGGTGCATGCGATTAATTCGGCATAGGGCTCATTCGAAAGGGCACGATTTAGCCTTTCATTTCTGACATATACAAAGTTTGTAGCACGTCAGGGTTCAGCTCTACAAGCTCAATAAAAACTGTTGAATATAATTGTTATAAGGCCATAAAATAACAAAAACAAATA
>NW_023458568.1:15890214-15892782 GCF_013731165.1 Rhagoletis pomonella | reverse complement strand
CGCTGTATGGATATATGTTTCAAATCCTTTTATTTATTTAATGTGGAATACCCTAAAGCTTCCACAAAATTTTGGACATTTATTGAAGCTTACTTTTACAAACTAGCATTACCTCAAGGAAAAAAAACTTCGAAAATAAATATCCTGATGCAAGAGCTTGAAGACTCCTAATTCAATGTACACTTATAGTCAGATAATTAAGTTAGTTACATAGCTTTGACTATTTTTCTTTTTTTATTATTTTTTTATAAAAGTCTAGCGCATTGTATAACCAGCACCTAACTTAATTAAGCTGACCACAAGTGTGTGTACATAAGCTATAAATTTATTGAATATAAAAAGTTTTCATACTTATTTATGAAAAAACTCAGACTTATGTATATTACAAAAAAAAAAAATAATTCTTCTCATTTTCATGAATTTCTATACATATGTACATATATATGCATTTAGGGCGAGCAAATTTTTTTTTCGACATCGTTCCTAGCAGATTCGGATTCTACATAAAATTCTAAGAAACAAAGCCCTTTAGACCATAGCCCTAAAATCAATTTCGAGCCTGCGCAATTTTAAAAGAAAATATCTTTAATTAATACTAAGTCCATAATCAGATTAATATTTACTAAAGTATTAGGAATTTTTCTTTTTTGGAGTTTTGTGATATGGAATTCATTTCTGATATCTATTTTTTATTTAAAGAACCGCAATATGGCGCTTCAAATCAAATCTACTATATATTTGTGGAAGTATGTATGTATGTATGTGCCAGGTTGCAGCCTAAACGGATCGACAGAATTGAAAAAAAATTTGCCAAAGTATTGCCATGACTCCTGGACCTATAACAGGGTGAAAAAATTGGAACTCGCCAAGGGGGGAGGGGGATGGGGATACCTCCCATAGCGAAAATTTTTAATCAGCTCTAACTTCGGAATTATAGTCACATGAACTCGAAATTTGAAATGCACAGATACCTATGGTAGGTGCTTATGGAAAAATATATGTATATAAATGAGTTTGTAAAAAGGGGCGTGACACATCTCATAGGTGTGGGATCTTTTATCAGCTATAACAGCAGGCAGTATTAGTGATCTCAATGTATTGCATTTTAAAGATTTGTTATAATTGATCAAAGTGAAATTCAGATAAATTGTAGATGATATGAAGTTCACCGGGTCATCTTCTAGTCTTTAATATATACTAAGTTAATATGTGGATTAATATTTACTAAAGTGTTACGAACGTTATTTTTTTAATACAATAAGAAAAAAATAACTGTAATGTAAAAGAGTGACACACAATGGCTAGAGACGTCGCATGTGTGTATTCTTTCATATACATATGTATGTATATATGGGCCGTTCTTACCGTTATATATTTTTCATCCACTCGCTTATTCCTTGCCGAAAATTTTAAATAAAAATTCAACAAGTTTTAACCGCTGATACAGTACAGGCAGCAGTTTAAAATGGGGAACTGGGTAAACTTAATAAAGAAAACGTAGTCTCTGGTTAAATTAATGAGCCTGCCCGGATAACACAAAATCCCAAGCTTGATAAACATTTGGTGTTGTACAAGTTTTATAAAGCTCTACTTATATTTAGGAAAAATGCCGAAAAAAAAATTATAAAATTTATTGATTGATTGATAAAAATAGAGAGGACAACAGAAAGTAGAAAAAAGATACCTCGTGTTGAAAGCGAAAAGGATCTAAAACCAAAAAAAAATATATAAATACATTGTTAATCATAACAAAATTAATGATTCGAAAAATAATTTTGAAATATTGTAAAATTTTTTTTTTTTGGGTTTTTTAAAGTTAAAGTTTCATTTACTTACAGTAACGAACAAAGGTATTGGCACAGTGAATTTTACGCAATATAGGCAAAGTATTTTCTAGAAGAATTCCAAGTATGCAGTTTAGTAATCCATTCAGTTTTAGTTTATCAAAGTGCAAGTCTGAATATAAAATTGCAAATTTTTATGCAGATTTATTGGATTTTCCTGAGTTTTGCACAAAGTTTACACATTTGATTTTTATGTGTTTTAGTATAGTATAAACTATGTTTTTATAAAAAATTATAAATAAATTAAAAACTTTGCATATATGTAATTCGAAAAGTTACTGTGCCAAAATTTTTGTTCGACACTGTACATATAAAAAAATACATACAGTAACTTCTCCCGTTACAATAGTAAAAAATATGTAATTTGCTTTAAAGTGCAATATTGCGGTTCTTTAAATAAAAAATAGATATCAGAAATTAATTTTTCGTAATAAGCACAGGTTTGTATTAAAAAAAAAAAATATCGGTAACACTTTATTAAATACTAATCTGCATATTTTATTAATTCGTCGGAATATTTTTTTATGTATGTTACCGGATAACTTTGGACTACGTTATCCGTTTTCTACAATTCTTTTTTAAAGGAAAGGTGCTTCCTCAAAAGCAGTCTCCTGCTAACTGAATGTAGATCCGATAAATGGTCCATAAAGAAAATAACGGTACTCTTAAATTTGTATATGAGAATTGAAGTCGGTTTTGTTTTTTGTTTAAAATTTACTCCAGT
>NW_023458568.1:15878666-15890114 GCF_013731165.1 Rhagoletis pomonella | reverse complement strand
TGAAACAAAATGTGTTAAACCATGTTACAGTTTTGCTCGTCACTGTACATACATTTGTTATTAGGATATATTCATGTTATACGCACTAAATGTTGGAATTTCGTACTTCAAGGTGTTAGTATTTATTTATTAGTATATTTTAATTTGCTTTTTTTCTCACTACTAATGATAGACAAAAACAAAACCAGTCGTTGCATTTCACCAAAGTCATAAAGCGAACGTAAATATATACATATACATATATTAGGGCGGGTCAATTTTTTTTCGACATCGTTCTTAGCAGTTTCGGATTCTACATAAATTTCTAAGAAAAAAAGCCCTTTAGACCATAGCTCTAAAATCAATTTCGAGCCTGCGCAATTTTAAAAGAAAATATCTATAATTAATACTAAGTCCATAATCAGATTAATATTTACTAAATTGTTAGGATATTTTTTTTGTAATAAAGAGTTGTGCTCCGGAGTTTTGTGATATGGAAAATTCATTTCTGATATATATTTTTTATTTAAGAAACCGCAATATGGCGCTTCAAATCAAATCTACTATATATTTGTGGAAGAATGTATGTATGTATGTGCCAGGTTTCCAAAGTATTGCCATGACTCCTGGACCTATAATAGGGTAAAAAAATTGGAACTCGCCAAGGGGGGAGGGGGATGGGGGATACCTCCCATAGTGAAAATTTTTAATCAACTCTAACTTCGGAATTATAGTCACATGAATTCGAAATTTTAAATGCACAGACAGGTGTGGAATCTTTTATCAGCTATAACAGCAGGCAGTATTAGTGATCTCAATGTATTGCATTTTGAAGATTTGTTATAATTGATCAAAGTGAAATTCAGATAAATTATAGATGATGTGAAGTTCACCGGGTCATCTTCTAGTCTTTAATATATACTAAGTTAATATATGGATTAATATTTACTAAAGTGTTACGAACGTTATTTTTTTAATACAATAAGAAAAAAATAACTATAATTTAAAGGAGTGACACACAATGGCTAGAGACGTCGCAAGTGTGTATTCTTTCATATACATATATATGGGCCGTTCTTACCGTTATATATTTTTCATCCACTCGCTTATTCCTTGCTGAAAATTTTAAATAAAAATTCAACAAGTTTTAACCGCTGATACAGTACAGGCAGCAGTTTAAAATGGGGAACTGGGTAAACTTAATAAAGAAACCATATTCTCTGGTTAAATTAATAAGCCTGCCCGGATAACACAAAATCCTAAGCTTGATAAACATTTGGTGTTGTACAATATTTATAAAGTTCTACTTATATTTAGGAAAAATTCCGAAAAAAATTATAAAATTTATTGATTGATTGATAAAAATAGAGAGGACAATAGAAAGTAGAAAAAAGATACCTCGTGTTGAAAGCGAAAAGGTCTAAAACCAAAAAAATATATAAATTAGGGCTGTGCGATTAATTGATTACTCAAAATTTTAATTAATCATAAAGTAAATAACTCAGTTATTCGATTAATTAGAAGTTATGATTACTCAAAAGTTCAGTTACTCGAGTAATCAAGATTTTTGATTAACCAAAAACAAAAATATTTGAGTAATTTGCTTTATGATTAATCATCATTTCGAGTAAAATGAGTAATCAACATTTCAACTCTTTACATATGTATAAAGTAGTTAAAGTTCCTAGATACTTTTAAAACAACGTTTCTGTTTTCAAAAATTAAAACGAAAATTTTTTTTTCATATACAGAATGTAAAAAAGAAAATAAGCATTTTCCAAAGCAAACTCTTTTAACGAGCAAAATTTTTTTTTTTGAGTAATCATATTTCAAGTAACTCGATTAATCATCGTTTTGAGTAATCAAAATCTTGATTACTCGAGTAATTGATTAACTGAATAATTGATTAACCAACTTGCTCGAGTAATCGAATAATCGCACAGCCCTAATATAAATACATTGTTAATCATAACAAAATTAATGATTCGAAAAATAATTTTGAAATATTGTAAATTTTTTTTTTTTTGGTCTTTTAAAGTTAAAGTTTCATTTACTTACAGTAACGAACAAAGGTATTGGCACAGTGAATTTTACGCAATATAGGCAAAGTATTTTCTAGAAGAATTCCAAGTATGCAGTTTAGTAATCCATTCAGTTTTAGTTTATCAAAGTGCAAGTCTGAATATAAAATTGCAAATTAGTATGCAGATTTATTGGATTTTCCTGAGTTTTGCACAAAGTTTACACATTTGATTTTTATGTGTTTTAGTATAGTATAAACTATGTTTTTATAAAAAATTATCGGAAATAAATTAAAAACTTTGCATATATGTAATGCGAAAATTTACTGTGCCAAAATTTTTGTTCGACTCTGTACATATAAAAAAATACATACAGTAACTTCTCCCGTTACAATAGTAAAAAATATGTAATTTGCTTTGTAGTGCAATCTTGCGGTTCTTTAAATAAAAAATAGATATCAGAAATTAATTTTTCGTAATAAGCACAGGTTTGTATTAAAAAAAATATAGCCGTAACACTTTATTAAATACTAATCTGCATATTTTATTAATTCGTCGGAATATTTATTTTATGTATGTTAACGGATAACTTTGGACTACGTTATCCGTTTTCTACAATTCTTTTTTAAAGGAAAGGTGGTTCCTCAGAAGTAGTCTCCTGCTAACTGAATGTAGATCCGATAATTGGTCCATAAAGAAAATAACGGTACTCTTAAATTTGTATATGAGAATTGAAGTCGGTTTTGTTTTTTGTTTAAAATTTACTCCAGTGTCCACAGCTTCTATAAAAGAGTCGTAGGCCATATTTTTTTGTTAGTTCAATTGTGGAACATTTGTATGAACTGCTTCGGCTAATACTTCGGCTTTTGTTCTCTTTTTATATCGAGGCTAAGTGCATTGTTCGATGGGGTGATATCATTGCCAAACATGATAGTACTTTGTTTGCCATCAATTAACACTAACTTGACGGAGTTACAGTATTCTACATTGATGCGAGCTTCAAAAGCTTTGAATAATAATTGCGAGTTTGGCTTTTAGTTTTTACCGCTCAGGTAGGTGACAGGCCTATAGAAAATATTTCTTAATCAATAATTTTTCAAATACTTTTCGTTTGACACCTATATTATTATACATACTTTATCTTATTAACTTTATTGAATTAAATTTTCGAAATTGGTGGCAACTCGACTCAAAAATATTTTCAGTAGTAAGCCTTCTTAAACCTTTTTAATTTGATACCCATATTGCAATATTTAATTTATCTTACCAATTTAATTTAATTAAATTTTGAAACAGGTGGCAACCCCCCTCAAAAATATTTTCGCCTGTAAGCCTTCATAACCTCTTTCTTTTGACACCCATATTGCAATATCTAATTTATGTTATTAATTTACTTATACTGAAATTTTTAAACAGGTGGCAACTCTCTATTTTTTTCTCGTTTTAACTATCCGGATATTATAAAAAACAAACCAAAAAAATAAAAATATTCAAATCGGTCAAGCCGTTTTCGAGTCTTAGCGAGGCTAACGGACAGCAATTCATTTTTGTATATAAGATATCTTCTTTTAAAAATGCGCAGGCTCGAAATTGACGTTAGAGCTATGGTCTGGAGGAATTTTTTTCTTAGAATTTTATGAAGAATCCGAATGTGCTAGGAACAAAGTCGAAAAAAATCAATTCATACAAATTGACCCGCCCTAACATACATATATGTACTCTAAAGCAAATCGATATAAGCCTTACACAAATCACGTAAACATTGTCATAAAAAATGACTCCCATCAATTTAAAGAAGTGCATTTCATCATATTTTATACGAAATCAAGAGAATTTCGGCATGACAATATCTCATGTCCATTTACACAGAGAAACCTCAACAAATGAATTAATTAATAATTTTAGTCTACAAGATCAATCGGACTCACGATCTCTATCCGATTCCTTGGATAACATACCATCGAATGTGTTCGGACCCGAAGGAATTGTCACACGATTTACGCTACCACTTTCTTATGGCCGCAAGGAGGCACGACAAAAACGACTTGGGTAAAATACACGCAAGAGAGAAAACAAAATCCTATACTTTTAACACAATAAAGAAGGCTTTTGTTTTGATGGACTTGTATATTTAAAGTTTATTTGTTTGGCATAATGTCCTTGTAATTGGCTAATCTTAGTTATATGTATGCACCCTAGAAAACAGTAATAATACGATTTTAACGTATCTTAAAAATACTTTATATGCAATAATAGAATGTAGTGACTTTACATAAGTAGTAACTCCCAATGTCGTGCTAAGAGTTAGACACAAATTTATGAATTTACCTTGCTTAAACTTATTGCGCGTAAGATTTCCGTTGCTTAAGATTTTAAGATATTTTATCAAAAGCATTTGAATTTTTTGCAATGAAAGGCAAAAGAAAAAAGCTTGTAAAAATAAAACAAGTACATACACATATATATACACTACTACTCAGAAGATTAGGCTCAGCATGATTTTCAACTTTAATATTTTCATGCATCTGCTAGATTATACGCAACTTACGAAACCAAAAAAAAAACCAGAACATTGACATTATCATTGACCTTTTGACCTTTTTTTAAGGAATGAGAAAAAAGTTAAATTGAATCGTTCGCCGAAATAGGAGGATATCAATAAGGTATTTTACTAGTTTGGAAATCAGGTGTTATATTTCATGACTAATCATGTGTTTTGAACCTATTTTAAGTGTCAGCTTAATCTAAGGAAACATTTAAATCAAGAGGTTAAAAGAATAAAAATTCAATTATATAAAAAGAAGGCTGAGCTGCAAAAGTCGTGGTAAGTAAAAGTGCCAAAAGCAATATTAGGAACTCCATTATATAGTAAATGAAAAATCCCCTATCGATATCTCAATTGCATAAAACGTATTCAACCTGTAAG
This sequence comes from Rhagoletis pomonella, assembly GCF_013731165.1. NCBI lineage: Eukaryota > Metazoa > Arthropoda > Insecta > Diptera > Tephritidae > Rhagoletis > Rhagoletis pomonella. The sequence goes on along the minus strand of NW_023458568.1, from coordinate 15,885,188 downwards.
TGTTATATTAAAAAATACGAAAATTTGGATGCATCAACTATAAAAGTTGCCATTTTTTATTAAGAGTTACCATTTATGTATTAAATATGGGCAAATTGGAGAAGTAACACTGGATCACAAATTTTAGTTTGGTTTTTGCTCTCCAGACGCCACTATCAAATTTCTATGTAGAAGTGGGTGATTCCGAAAATCGAGTTAATTTTTTATTCTATGGATAAGTTTTCGAGATATTTGCAATTTACCGTTACGAACCAATTTAACAATCTTAAAATGAGATACGTCAAATCAAAGTTAATAAAATTATCCGTAAACCATATATATATCACTTTCCGATAGGACTGATAGTTTCTGACAAATTAATTAATCATTCCAGTGTTTTTTATTTTTTATGAAAAAATTAAAAACAATCAAACTTTAACAGAAGAAAAATTAAAAAAATAACAGGTTCTGTGCAAAATTTTTGCAATCGTGCTAAAGCCTGTTCTTTTACAAAAAAAAAATCAAGTTACTAATAGAAAATCGATGAATAAGTAAAGAAATAATGAGTGGTCAAATGAAAATACGCAAAGATTTTTTGTATAAAACATAAGCAGGAAAGAAAATTACTCATACGCTACGTACACCTGAGTAACACGCTTTTATGCTCAGTTAAAAAAAAACTGGAATTATTAATTAATTTGTATAAGTCCTATCGGAAAGTGATGTATATGTGTTTTATGGCAAATTTTATTAGCTTCCATTTGGCGTATTTCATATTAAAATTGTTAAATTGGTTCGTAAGATATACGTGATTAACAGGTCTATTCTGCGCTGGTAATAAAAAGTTTGTAACCGGTAAATAAAGTTCCTGACAATTTTTAAACCCTTTTCGCATTCTGTTTACTCTTGTAACCGGTAATTTTTGTTACCATCTCATAGGCTGGTAACAAAGTATTGCCCCGTGAAATATGCAATGCCAGAATTTGCACAATTCTTCATAGCTGAATATTTTAACTGCATTACCAACGTAACTAGAATCGCGGGGACAAGAACTGGTCACATTTTTTGGTAATAAAATTTTCCGGTTACAAAATCATCGGTAACGTGCAGAATAGACCTGTAAGTGGAACCAATTTTTGTTTTCAGCTGAATAACGGTAAATTGAAAATCTCGAAAACTTATCCATAGAATAAAAAATTAACTAGATTTTCAGAATCAGCGAGGAATTCTATATATAAGACCTAGTTTTGCTAAATTACGAAACACAAAATCTTGGCTGTACTGAAAAATATGAAATTTTCAGTTGTGTCGTTATTACAGAGGACCATCGATTTATTAATTTCATATTTCTATTCACACTTATTTGAGAAATATGATTTTCACCTCTTACTTTATGAAACAAAACTGTAAATAGCCTCAGGCTTATGTACTATATATTTAAATAAAATAGCACAATATCACTTAAAAAATAAATTTTCTTAACGACAAAAAAGTAACGTTAGCACAGATCATATACAATGATTTTAAAGTTAGCCAAGGACCAGGTTCCATGTTTACGATGTGTTCTCCTTCTGATAAGATTTGGCTATGGTAGGCAATAAAATACCGAAGAGTTTGATTTCTGATAGTGTACTCACGTAGCTACCAACATCCTTACACTATTTTAAGTGCCTTTAAAATTCCATCACGGGAGAAATTTTAGTCAATAAAGCTGGAGGAGTTACGCTGCTAATTACTAAATACTAAAAAACTTACATTGGAAGCCATTTATTTTCGCTTTAAATTACTCCTTATTCAGAAATTAATTGCACTAAACGTACATATTATGGTGACTGAATAAATCATATTTTTTAGTCGTTTACACTCAGAAAAAGGTTTAGTTATAATAACCAAGATTTGGTTATAGTGACCAAGTGGCATAGTTGGATATGGCGAAATAAATATCTAGTTCACGAAAGTCTGCAATTTACTTGAGCCTTGTAGTTGGGACAAATGTATATTTGTTAATAATTACAAAACGACTACCTTGAGTGGACAATATTGTTAGTTGAATAAAATCATTGTTGAGCAAATATAAACAATGCTTTGGTTGATACAAGTTTTCAATTAATTTTATGAACTTGCTGTAGACGTGAATCAGCTAACCGTTTATTATTGGAAAAATTTTCAGTTTGACACAAATAAAAATTTACTCGATGGTTGTTGTGTTTACTTCTTTTATTTGCATATATTAAGCATAAAAAATACAAACATATTTACATAAATAGTTACTAGTGTAAATAATACATATGTATATGGTGGTAAGAATTTCCTAAAAAGAAACGATTAAACAGGAATAGTCGTGCGAAAACCCAGGTCAATATCTGCTGGAAGTGCTGGTTTAAGTATACTGCTTAGGTTTTTCCTTGGCTAAATAGATACTTTCTAATTATAATTCACATGAATTATATATCCACTGAGAAACGCCGGTTGGCATCAAACTTTATATTTTTAAATAACCATACCCGCACCGAAACAACTCGCGGCGATGGCAAAACTGAAACTGAGACAAACAAGCTTGGGCATGTCATAGCACACACTTTTCTTTCTCTACCCAGCGCAGTGATCGACATGCCATAGCTTACTGAGCGCTCTGTAACCACACGCGTGTTTCACCCGTATACGAACAGCGGTAGCGGAGCAAAGATTTCCACGCACACAGTCTCATTCATTGAATCGTTTTTATGCAATGGTCGGCATACTAGCGCATTCAAACGATTCAATAAGTGGGACTGTGTGCATTGCTTAGCTGGCGCTCTTCGTATGTGAAACACACATGAGCTCAGAGAGCGCTGGTCATTATTTAGGGGGTGCTCATAAGCATGAATATATTCCGCTCTCAAACCAAATCGATCAACTAAGATTTGGTAACTATGACTAATCCATGTGTTGAAAGAAAGCTTATCTGTATTAGCAGAGCTTAATGGCATCCTTTTATGAACCATACTTTAAGGTGAATGGAATTTGTAGAAATATGCTTCAAAAAAATATTTATTAGTATTTACCAAACCCTTCAACTAAATTAACGATTTGGTACAACCTAGATGAATATTAGAAGCTTTAATATATTTAGTTATAATTACCAACCCATGGTAATAGTTCCCAATCCTTGGTCACAGTTCCCAAATATTGTCAAAATTCGGGATATAAATATCTTTAGTTGTCGAAACTAATCCTTTTTCTCAGTGTAGTTTGAAACCAAGAACACGTGAAAATATAACCAATGACAGTCCAATTGAACAGGCTTTTCAAAAATAACTTGCGGACAATTTAGTACATGCACCTCACAGTTATGTTTGAAAACTATTCTGCTGAGTGGCAGTGCATTTCTCAACCAAATGTGAACCCGGAGATAATTTAACTTCGGTTGCTGCAGGTATGCTCCGCAAGGGTAGAACTGTTATTTATTCGACGAAAGAATGGATAGTTTCCGGGCTCCTTACAATTACGGCCCACCTATGAAGGTTATACTACCGTAAGTGTTATTTAGAGGAAATAAATATTTCTTGAACCACTAGAAAATGCCCGTTTTCTCCGCTGCGCGTGATCTATACGGAAAAAAGTAGCCTATATGTTCACCCAGGCATTAAGGTATCTACTTGCGAAATTTCAAGCAAATCGGACCATAAATAAATTTTTTTTTCGAATTGATCGTTCCCTGGTTTACTTATCGAAAGAAGTCCTATATATTAATTAAGCCAATAAGCTATCTTCGTACCACTTCAAGCAAATCGAACCATAAATACGATTTTTTTCTAATAGATCAGTCCCTGGATCCCCTACTGAAAATAAGGATTCTTTATGTTAGTCCAGAAAGTACACTATCTATCTACGTGTCGAATTTCAAGCAAAGCGAACCATAAGCAGGATTTTTTCGAATAGATCGATCCCTGGTCTACCTATTGGGAAAAGCATCCTTTATGTTAGTCCAGGCAATAAGCTATCTGCGTGGTGTATAACACTTCTTTACTTAAAATTATAACCTCCAGTGGTATACTAAGGGGTTAAAAAATCTAAAAACCTTGGAAATAAGGATTATAAGAAGTTTAAAGTAACTCGGTTTTCTATGAAAAATACCGCCAATATTTAAAGAAATTCTAATGCTTGGATAAATTCTTGTACAGAATTTCAGATTCGAAATCAAGTCTTATTCGAAGTCCTTCCGGAACTTCGACATGTCAAAAAAGGCATGTTCCACAATTCCATCCTCAGTCGTCCTCAATGGAAAGTCTGCGTTTTATCTACACGATGCTGGTAATCTATTTGCTGATTTTTTTTTAATTCCAACTTTGTTTCAGATGATGACTTCTCGCGCCAACATTTACTCCAAATTCGACTCTCATAAAAGGAATATTAAGCTCAAAAACTCATAGCAAACGGACTTTAATGGTCTCTAGGCTCTTTTATTAAAATTCTGTCCCGATCTGGTACTTCCGTTGAAAATAATATTCAATAAATCTTTATCTTTAGGGAAATTCGTTGATAATTGTAAACCGGCTTCAATAACCTCTATATTTAGGAATGGCAACAATAATGATGTTTGCAATTATATACAATCTATTTGGAAACTCACTGATGTGTCTAAGCTATTTGAATGCGTCATCAAAGATAAAATATATTTCCCAGTTTTGAGTTTAATTTGCGAAAATCAACATGGGTTTGCATCGCGTCGCTCCACAGTTACAAATCTGTCATCTTTAGTGCATTTAGTGATTGCATAACACCGATTTTTCGAAAGCTTGGACAAAGTTTTGCACACTGTATTGATTCACAAACCTGCATACCTTTGCTTCCATTCAACTTTTCTGCAATGGCTGAGCCATATTTGTATCGGCGGAGAAAGCAGGGCTTCAGTTTTTTGTATGTAACCTCTAAGGACATAAATCAAGAGATCCGAGTGCGAGTCCTGGCGCAGAGGAATTTATTTTTTATTTTTGATTCAACAATTTTTATTGAGCTTGAGGCCGTTTTTTAATGAAAACTTATTGTGGAAAAGCAACATTAATTTGAAAAAATGGTAGAAGCGATAGCTATTTCGGAAATCACCACATTTTCTCATCAGACTTCTTTCAGTACGATTCGAACCGACGATCCCACTGACTCAGCAAGTTGCCTACGCACTGTGCTAAGTTCGCCTTGTTAATTCTTGTTGCTTTTTCCACTATAGCGCAGCTATTCCGCTGCAATTCACTTGATCATGTGGTTGCTGGTTTTGTTGGTTTTTATACCCGAGCGCACTTGTGCACAAGGGTATATTAATTTTGTTCACATAACGGTTGTTTGTAACAGCCAAAACGAATCGAGGTAGATATAGACAAATGTATACATAAATGATCAGATTGAAAAGAGAATTCGATTAAGCCATGTCTGTCTGTCCGTCTGTCGGTCCGTCTGTCCGTCTGTCCGTTCGTCCGTCCGTCCGTGTACACGATAACTCGAGCAAAAATTGAGATATCTCAACAAAATTTGGTACGTAGGTTTCCATTTATCCAAGGTAGGTTGGTATTGAAAATGGGCGAAATCGGACTGTAACCACGCCCACTTCCCATATAACGGTAATTTTCAGAAAACCGAAAACTGCGATATTTTAGTAACTACTGGAGATTATTCACTCAAAATTGATATTTACAATAAGTTTTAGACGAAAAATATGAATATTATAAATTTTCGGAAAATGGGCGTAGCCACGCCCACTTATGGCTACATGTGTATATCTTGGTAACCGCTGTACCAATTTCTTCCAAACTTGGCACAGTTGTTGGACTTCGCACAACATACCAAATGGCCGAAAATTTTTAAAATCAGACAATAACCACGCCCACATCCCATATAACGGTATTTTAGAGAAATACAAAATCATCGATAAATCAGTAAATATTAATATTCAAAATTGATGCTTGCAACAATCCTTAACCAAGAAATACGTTTGTGATAAAATTTTGGAAAGTGGGCGTGGCACCGCCCACTTATGATCTCATATATGTATCTCGGTAACCGCTTTACCAATTTGTACCAAACTCGGTATGGTTATTGTGCTTGCCAGATAAAAGCAAAACGTTGAAAATTATTGAAAGCGGACTAAAATTGAGGCCGCTTTACATATAACGGCAAATTTCAGAACGGCTTGAAACTTCAAAACTTCGAAATCTAAGGACTCTAATTTACTCAAAATTGATATGCCCCGGCTTACCATGTAGCGGTAGCTTTCGGTAAGGTGAAAAACATATATTTAATACGTGCGCCGGGTATTTAATGTTCGGCTCCGCCCGAACTTAGACTTTCTTACTTGTTTTTGTTAATATTTCTATTATTAGAATGTTTAACTTTTAGGTGTGCTCGTCCTTAAGGTATTTGTTTTTGTTATTTTATGGCCTTATAACAATTATATTCAACAGTTTTTATTGAGCTTGTAGAGCTGAACCCTGACGTGCTACAAACTTTGTATATGTCAGAAATGAAAGGCTAAATCGTGCCCTTTCGAATGAGCCCTATGCCGAATTAATC
>NW_023458568.1:15873971-15878566 GCF_013731165.1 Rhagoletis pomonella | reverse complement strand
TTATTTGGTTTTTGTTATTTTATGGCCTTATAACAATTATATTCAACAATTTTTATGAGCTTGAGGCCTTTTTTAGTGAAAACTTATTTTGGAAAACCAACAATAATTTGAAAAAATGGTAGAAGTGATAGCTATTTCCGAAATCACCACATTTCCTCATCAGACTTCTTTCAGTAGGATTCGAACCGACGATCACCACTGACTCAGCCAGTTGCCTACGCACTGTGCTAAGTTTGCATTGTTAATTCTTGTTGCTTATTTCCACTATTTCACTTAGCTAAGCCAACTACAATCAAGCGCAGCTATTCCGCTGCAATTCACTTGATCATGTGGTTGTTGGTTTTTGTTAATATTTCTATTATTAGAATGTTTAACTTTTAGGTGTGCTCGTCCTTAAGTTATTTGTTTTTTGTTATTTTATGGCCTTATAACAATTATATTCAAAAATTTTTATGAGCTTAAGGCCGCTTTTAGTGAAAACTTTTTTTTTATGTATGTTACCGCATAACTTTTTGCATCGGAAACGTAGTGTCTCAGAGGTGGTCCCATATTAATCTGGTTAAGATCCGATCAGTGGATCATGAGATATATATATATATATATACTTTTTTTTATATGAGAGTTGAAGTCGGTTTTTTTTTTGCTAAAAATTACTTGTTTTATAACAAATAACAATATTTTGATTTGGCGTTTATGAATTTATGAGTGTTTTTATGAACCACTCTAGTATATACATATGTATAACAAATTACATAAGTTTTTTATTAAATATATCCTATGGAAAAATGTTTATGAATCCTTTTTAAATAATTATAGGCATTTAATTAATTTCAAGTATTTTCCAAAAAAGTGGACGCATTCAAACGTAAAAATTTGTTTTCTTTAATTTTTCAACATAAATAAATAAAAAACTAGAGCTTTTTTAAAAAATCGCCACGGATAGATCGACACGAAATTTAATTATATTTTATTAAAAAAAAAAAAATAAACTTGAAGTCGGTTCTTATTTTTTTGCCCCACTTGCGTCGTGCCGTGCGTTTGGTGTGCGGTAGTTTCTAAATTTATGCATTTTATCTATCTTGTATATATAAATACGCCACAAGAAAATTTTGTAATCCCTTTTTTGAAGGCACCGTTCGCTTGATTTCAATGAAACATACATCGAATTAAAGGATATAACTTCCTCTAATCCAGAAATGTTATTCCCTATACCTAGGGGGCGTGGCATCTGACATATAGACTAAAATGTGAAAACCACTATATCTCTAAAACCAATTATGCTGGGGAACTGAAACTTAGCACAACTGCATAGATTGTAAATACTGTACTTACGATGAAAAATGGTATGTCTTGGGAAAGTGGGCGTGGCACTTCCCATACAAACTGAAATTCTCATATCGCTTATCTCTGGAACCACTTATGCTAACGTCCTGAAATTGGACACAGCAACATATGTTGTCAATACCGTACTTTCGGCGAAAAGTGGTCGATTTTGGAAAAAGGGGCCGTGGCACCGCCCATACAAACTGAAATTATCATATGGCTTATCTCTGGAACCGCTTATGCTGACGTCCTGAAATTTGACACAACATATGTTGTCAATACCGTACTTACGGCGAAGAGTGGTAGATTTTGGCAAGGGGGCGTGGCACCGCTCATACAAACTGAAATTCTCATAGCGCTTATCTCTGAAACCGCTTATACTAACGTCCCGAAATTTGACACAGCAACATATGTTGTCAATACAGCTGAAAATTGGTACGAATGTTATGAACACTATTATGAAATCCCACGTCTGCTAAAAAATATTATTCAAGGTCAAAGGTCATATAAATTGTTTTTTTTTTTGAATTTTCCAGAAAAATGGTAAGGTTTATCATAAAAATAGGTGAGACGAAAGTGTAGATCATACAATTATCTATAAAAACTATTATACAATTTTTCTTCCCAAGGACTACCATTTCTGAGATATAAGTAGCGATTCAAAATTGTAGTAAAAGGTGTGTATAGAAGTTTTTTTTGTATCTTTACTTAAGTGCTCATAACTTCTACGTTTATTATTCAATTTATTAATGAAGAATCATGCTTTGACGTGCAAGAATCCAAAAGTTAACAGTTTGTTTCATGTTGATATTTCTACCGAAAGTAACTCTTTTTATTATAATTTTTTTTTTAACTATGCTAAATTGGCGATGAGTCAATGAACGTAGTAAATTTAATGTAGTTCACTACTTTAAAAAGAAAATTAATATCTGCCAGCTATATAATAGAAAGTATACAATTAAGTGAGTGCACTACTTCACATCTCTAAAAACCAAAATTTGGGTGTATCTCAAAAACTATTACAGTTTATTTTATTTTACCTACATGTTTTCTCCATGAGTATGTGATTCATTTCACATACATACCTCCGTACCAGCTTCATGAACTTTTCCAGAGGTAACTATTTAGTATGAAAAATTCGGTTTGTATGGGAGGTGCCACACCCTTTTTTCCAATAATTCCCATTTTTTCTATGAGTATGGTATTGATTTCATATATTGCCATACCAAGTTGCAGTACTCTACCACGAATACTTCCAGATATATGCAGTTTGAAAAACTGGGTTTGTATGGGAGGTGCCCGCCCCCTTTATATATCTAAATATTTTTCAGAGTATACCCATCCTTGGAAAGTCTGCAGTAGGTGCCCAAAATTTCAAAAAATCGGTGGAGCCTCTCTTGAAATGTGTGAACAGAAAACGGCTTTCAAAATATACATATACAAATTAGTATAAATTTACTTTGTAGCGCCATCTTGCGGTTCTTTAAATAAGAAACAGATATCCAAATTAATTCATCGTATCGAAAAATCCTCAAATACAAATTTATATTAAAAAAATAACATTCGTAACATTTTAGTAAACATTAATCTGCATATTAACTTAGCATCAATTAAAGATATATTCTTTCAAAATTGCGCAGGCTCGAAATTAATTTTAGAGCTATTGTCTGAAGGACTTTTTTCTTCAGAATCCGAATCTGCTAGGAACGATATCGGAAAAAAATTGACCCGCCCTAATACATATATGTTAAATGTGAAAATATGTAACCAAATGCTTTACCGTTTAGAATAGGTGTGTATAATTTTATATTTCAATGAAATTCTTACGAAACTTTAAAAGATAATCCCTCGACGATAGCGATGTACATATAATTTCTTTGGCGTGTTAAAGATATGGAAATGCGTGATCGTCGATATACAAATCCACGAGCGATCTTCATACCCCGATTCTCCTGCATACCATGACCACGGCGGGTTAGTTGCGATTATCTGCAGACACTTTCCAGAAGTACCGATGAAATCGTCCAGAGCATCGTGTTGTTGTCTCCACAAATCCCGACTGTCTCAAGTATATTTACAATAAATTTACTATTGCAGCTCAAAAATTTGCGCAAATTAAATAGCTACTTTCTCACTTTTTATGACAGGAAAAGTCCTGTTACGGTCGCCAATAACTATGTAGCTCGAAAAATAAAAATAATTCAATTTACGTAGGATGATGTTTGACATCTGCTTTATTGAAAGTCTGCTAGCAAGTGAGGTTTCAAATTCAAGAGTATGTACATACATATGTAGGTAGAAAGATAACGAAAAGAGTTAATGTTAACTTTTCGGACTTAGTGATGCTAACAATAATTTTAATGACATGTGAGTAATCGGTTACGTTACGCGTGATTATTTTAATTCATATTAAGTAAAAATTTAAAACCAGCTTCTATTTTAAATGCTACAGTGTTTTTTAATGCGATATGACCGAACATCCTATCTTTATAGAAAGTGCTGCAATTATGAAATGTGAGAAAATATGAAAAATTCAGGCGATCTTTGAGTGCAGTTACTCGAATTTTTGTGGAGTGTGTTTTTGGCCAAACCTGCCGGCTTTCGATATATTTTACGTAAATGTACGGCTACTGGTCCACTTTTGCAAAAATAACAAAAAACATGATTCTAATTTTATTTCATTATCTGTTTATTCTATGTTTAGCTTTAACCTCTATACGTAGTAAATAATGTATAAATGTAAGCGAAATTTGTGTATTCGTATTTTCGCACCTAACTACAGTGACGAGCAAAACTGTAACATGGTTAAACACTTTTTGTTTCAGCCACCGCTATATTTCCAAGTTCTAACGACTTTCATACTTTTGCTGTATATTCTTGTTGGTACATCCCTACTCCCTCTCTCATAATGATTTGAAGTCAATACAACAACAATAAAAAAACCAGCAAACAAAAATGTAAATTAAGGCAGATGTTACAGTTTTGCACTCATATATTTTTAAGAGCTTTTTAACAATTTTCACGAAAAAAAAGAACTACTAACACAATGTTCAGTACTCTTTTGCCTGTTTCAGTTCCTGGATGTGATTTGGCATACCTTATTTGTATCTTTGTAAAAATTCTGGAGGTATATCTTTAGTTTGCTTTCACAGCTCATGTACTCGATTTTACGGTCTTTGATACATATTAAGCTGTGCTTTTAGTTGATTTCGCAGATTCTCGATGAGATTCATGTCCGCGGTTTGTGGAGGTCATTTCAAATTAGCAAATTT
>NW_023458568.1:15852260-15873871 GCF_013731165.1 Rhagoletis pomonella | reverse complement strand
TTTTTTTATTTTGAAAAAAAGTTTTTTTAGAGGTCTCGCTGGTCGGTTTTTTAAAAAAACGTTGATGTTCTCAATTTTTTCGTTTTCTTGACATGTTAAAATGCAGCTAAAAATGTGGTTTTTACATATAATTACTCTGGTATTATTGGGGAATGTTCCCTTAATTACATACTTGTCTTGGGCGGTTAGAATGGGCCTAGTGCCCAAAAATATGCTCTCGAAACGAGACTAGTAAAATTAATACGCTGATACTGAACGATTTACGCGTTGTCATTGGTTGGAACTTTTTTCCAGGGGGTTTCTGTGGTTGCTAATTATGAATCTGAAGTCAGTTTTTCAAAATTGCCCGAAAATATGCTCTCGAAAAGAGACTAGTAAAATTAAAACGCGGATACTGAACGATTTACGCGTTGTCATTGGTTGGAACTTGTTTCCAGGGGGTTTCTGTGGTTGCTAATTATGAATCTGAAGTCAGTTTTCCAAAATTCAAAATGGTGGATCCATTTTTTTAATGGTTGGATTTGTTCGAAACCCGGCACCCGAGAGTTTTTGGGGTCGCCGATCACGAATCTTACGTCAATTTTTTTAAATTGGTGGATCCAATATGGCGATCAAATTATAAAATATTTTAATTAATACTGAACGTTTTAAACATTGTCAAGGGTTGAAACTCGTTTCCAGTGGGTTTCTAGGTTGCTAATTACGAATCTGATGTCAGATTTTCAAAATTCAAAATAGCGGTTAAGAGTTTCACACAAATCCAATCATTTTTTTTTTTAAGTTGGTCGCCATTTTGGATCCACCATTTTGAATTTTGAAAATCTGACATCAGATTCCTAATCAGCAACCCCAGGAACCCTCTGGAAGCGAGTTTAAATCCTTGACAATGCTTAAAACGTTCAGTATCAACGTTTCAATTTTAGTAATTTTTTTTATTTTGATCGGCATATTGGATCCGCCATTTTCAATTTAAAAAAAAATTACTTCCCGGGTTTCGAACAAATCCAATCATTTTTTAAAAAATTTATCGCCATTTTGGATCCGCCATTTTGAATTTTGAAAAACTGACTTCAGATTCCTAATTATCAACTCCAGAAACCCCCTGGTAACAATTTCCAACCCATGATAATGCGTAAATCGTACAGTATCAACGTTTTAATTTTAGTAGTTTCTTTTCGAGAGCATATTTTCGGGAACTAGGCCCATTCTAACTGTCCAGGACAGGTATGTAATAAAGAGAATGTTCCCCAATAATACCAGAGTAATTATATGTAAAAACTACATTTTTAGCTGCATTTTAACATGCCAAGAAAATGAAAAAATTGAGAACATCAGCGTTTTTATAAAAAACCGACCAGCGCGACCTCTATAAAAACTTTTTTTTTTTCAAAATAAAAAAATACGCATCTCTTTTTTGTCACTAATAACCATATTTTTATGTAGCGTTTATGAATTTCAAAAAAAAAAAAATTTTGAACCTTTCTAGTATATACTAATATGTATATATTTTGAAAGCCGTTTTCTTTCTGTTTGCAAAACTCGAGACTGAATTTATCACACCACATAGACATTCTAATGGAAGAAATTCAGTTTGTATGGGAGGTGCCACGCCCCCTTTTTCAATAACTGCCATTTTTCCTCATAAGTTTCCGTTGATATTATATATTTCTATACTAACCCAGCAAAAAATCGGTAATCGCTTTTAGTGGTAACGTGTTCTAGAAGGCATAGCGGTATAATGCCTTCAAATTTTTTCGCTTCTTTTAGGCATTGCCGGTAACGCAAAGTAGAATGTCCTACAATATTTCATTTATTTCGCTTCTTTGTTTCATTTCGGGGAATGCAAAGTAGAATGTCCTATATTTCATTTTTAATTCGCTTCTTTGCTTCATTTCGGGGAATGCAAAGTAGAATATCCCTCAATATTTTATTTGTTTCGCTTCTTTGCTTCATTTCAGGTAATGCAAAGTAGAATGTCCTACAATATTTTATTTGTTTCGCTTCTTTGCTTCATTTCAGGGAATGCAAAGTAGAATGTCCTACAATATTTTTTTTATTTCGCTTCATTGCTTCATTTTGGAGAATGCAAAGTAGAATGCTACATCGTAGTCAGCTGAAAAATAGAATAAATATCCAAAAATTATTTTTCTACCGTTACTTTCTGTGGAAAATTGTCTCGCATAAAAATCACGTTTTGCTTTGTTCAATTTGCAACGGAGTTGAAGCCAGTCAATGAAGTGAAGTACAAGAGTGAGGAAGTACAATTTTAAGCTTAATTAAATATGCATGTATGTACATACAGATTTTTAAGTAAAATCTAAATACCTAAATACATACATATACAAGACATTTTCTGATTTCAATTTAATATACATAAGTATGTACTTATCTAGGCATTCTACATTAGTTTCTCTGTAAGACATTCTTTGTTCGCTTCTCTGGATTCTGTTTATCCATGCGTTCTCCCTTCGTTTGACGGTAATGCTGCGGGTAAGGGCTTACCGCCAATGACATGCCCATGTTAAAAGAAGGCCTTCTTGAAGCGAAAGGGTAAGGGATTCCCATCGCCTAGCTCGTTTCCACTTTCGTTTCTGTGGTAATCGTGTTTTTTGCTGGGAAGTTGCAGCACTCTACGAGAAATACTTCCAGAGATATGTTGTGTGAAAACTTCAGTTTGTATAGGTGGTGCCACGCACCCTTGATACATCGAAATTATTTTTTGTTCTGTTATCATCCTTGGAGGAACTAGAGTCGATGTCCAAAATTTCAAAAATATCGGTAATGCGAGTTTTTCAAACAGAAAAGAGGCTTTCTTAAAATCGGTTGATATTTGGGCTCTCAAAATTGATTTGTCCACAGCCAACTTTTTTACCCCACTGTGCGACGTACAAAAGCAATCTGATTTGCATCCAGCGTCGCGACCAGTGTGACCGTTTTGATCCAAAGGGATCAAAAGTGATACATTTTTCGACGAATTTCGGAGGGGCACTTCTTTCTTTTGTACAGTAGAAATTTTGATACTTCTCCAATTACAAAAGAAAAAAGCTGTAAATTTGTATGCATTGCGAAAGATTTTCTGCGCCGAATCGTGCAACGCACATTCAAAAGTTCATTGTCGTTCACTGAACGCACCTTATTCATGTGATCATACTGCCTTTTTTTATAAAACCAACATGTATGCCACGCAACCCAGCTGATATAGACGTTTGTAACCCAGATAATCATTTACCTCTTAAGGAAGTTTATAACGGGTGATTTTTTTGAGGTTAGGATTTTCATGCATTAGTATTTGACAGATCACGTGGGATTTCAGACATGGTGTCAAAGAGAAAGATGCTCAGTATGCTTTGAAATTTCATCATGAATAGACTTACTAACGAGCAACGCTTGCAAATCATTGAATTTTATTACCAAAATCAGTGTTCGGTTCGAAATGTGTTTCGCGCTTTACGTCCGATTTATGGTCTACATAATCGACCAAGTGAGCAAACAATTAATGCGATTGTGACCAAGTTTCGCACTCAGTTTACTTTATTGGACATTAAACCAACCACACGAATGCGTACAGTGCGTACAGAAGAGAATATTGCGTCTGTTTCTGAGAGTGTTGCTGAAGACCGTGAAATGTCGATTCGTCGCCGTTCGCAGCAATTGGGTTTGTGTTATTCGACCACATGGAAGATTTTACGCAAAGATCTTGGTGTAAAACCGTATAAAATACAGCTCGTGCAAGAACTGAAGCCGAACGATCTGCCACAACGTCGAATTTTCAGTGAATGGGCCCTAGAAAAGTTGGCAGAAAATCCGCTTTTTTATCGACAAATTTTGTTCAGCGATGAGGCTCATTTCTGGTTGAATGGCTTCGTAAATAAGCAAAATTGCCGCATTTGGAGTGAAGAGCAACCAGAAGCCGTTCAAGAACTGCCCATGCATCCCGAAAAATGCACTGTTTGGTGTGGTTTGTACGCTGGTGGAATCATTGGACCGTATTTTTTCAAAGATGCTGTTGGACGCAACGTTACGGTGAATGGCGATCGCTATCGTTCGATGCTAACAAACTTTTTGTTGCCAAAAATGGAAGAACTGAACTTGGTTGACATGTGGTTTCAACAAGATGGCGCTACATGCCACACAGCTCGCGATTCTATGGCCATTTTGAGGGAAAACTTCGGAGAACAATTCATCTCAAGAAATGGACCGGTAAGTTGGCCACCAAGATCATGCGATTTGACGCCTTTAGACTATTTTTTGTGGGGCTACGTCAAGTCTAAAGTCTACAGAAATAAGCCAGCAACTATTCCAGCTTTGGAAGACAACATTTCCGAAGAAATTCGGGCTATTCCGGCCGAAATGCTCGAAAAAGTTGCCCAAAATTGGACTTTCCGAATGGACCACCTAAGACGCAGCCGCGGTCAACATTTAAATGAAATTATCTTCAAAAAGTAAATGTCATGGACCAATCTAACGTTTCAAATAAAGAACCGATGAGATTTTGCAAATTTTATGCGTTTTTTTTAAAAAAAAAGTTATCAAGCTCTTAAAAAATCATCAGCAGCGAAGACGTATATATCAAAAGCACATTTAAGTGAGATACAAATTTTAACAATAAAAAAATGTTCAGCAATGTTATATTGAACTTTTTTTGCAAATAAAGACGAGATTTGATTTTAAGAGTGAAATTTTGAAAATCCTTGCATGTATTGATCCTTTGTCATATAAAGAAAGGGCAAATTCGACATTTTTAACAGTTTTACACGATGTTCCTAACTTGCACGAAGAGAAAGTTATAATGCAATGAAAACTTTTAAAACTCGATAATAAAATAGATGTCGTTGAAGACAAACAAAAATTTTGGTGGGAGTAAGCAAGCTAAAAAATTCTTTAAATAACCTCTCATATTTTGACTTCTTCTTCTTCTTATTTGGCGCTGTAACCGCCTAAGCGATTTTGGCCGAGCTCAACAAAGCACGCCAGTCGTTTCTTTTCTGTGCTAACTGGCGCCAATTGGAAATGTCAAATTAAACCAAGTCCTTTTCCACCTGGTCTTTCCATCTCAGTGGGGGCCTTCCTCTTCCTCTGCTACCACCAGCGGGTTCCGAGTTAAATACTTTCAGAGCTGGAGCGTCGGTGTCCATTCGAACGACATGACCAAGCCAGCGGAGCCGCTGTATTTTAATTCGCTGCACTATGTCCATGTCGATGTAAAGCTCATACACCTCATCGTTCCATCGTCTGCGGTACTCGCCGTCGCCAACGCGTAAAGGCCCATAAATCTTCCGCAAAATCTTTCTCTCGAATACTCCAATAGCCGCCTCATCGGATGTTGTCATATTTCGACTTACATAACTTATTTTATGTTTAAGTTGTTATGTTTACCGCACAGCTCTGCCGCTGCAGAGCGCATTTTCTCAGATTTGAATTATACCCCTTCTTCTGTACCAACCCCTTCTGGGTCCTATGAATACAAAAAGTATTTAAACTAAAAATAAGGTTATATATAAAACATCATTGCTGTTTTTATTATACTAATACCCAGTTGAACTGGCACATGCAAGAAATTTTCGTTGTTATTATTACACATACTAGTACCAAGTAAAATGATACGTGTACCGTTTTGCATTAAATAAATATTAAATTATTTTGAAAATATTTTTTCATAAAATTGTTGGTTTTATTCCATATGGATACTTTGATACTCAAAATAAACTCATATAAAAACGTAAGATTATTGTTAATTTCTTTATGATCCAATGAAGGGATTTAAACAAACCTAGTATGGGACCACCTGTGAGGTAACACTCCTTTAAAAAAAAAATTATTATATAAATCGGTTGACGCAGTCCAAAGTTATGCGGTAACATACATAAAAAAAAAATCAAAAATTAAAAATATCCCGACGAATTGATAAACTCCTCCTTTTTGTGAAGTCGGTTAAAAAAATATTCCGACGAATTGATAACCTTATCCTTTTTGTCAAGTCAGTTAAAAAAGTGATACGTGTTGATACATTTTAAGTCTTCTGTGCTAGTTTTTCACAAGGCCGCGGTCACACTGGACGCGACAGTTCGCTAGCTGCGCACACACGATCTGTACAATTGATACAATTGTATCATTTTTGATACTTATTTTTCTAGATTTTGTTATTTGATACATTGATACGTTTTTGTTCACATATTCCCCATTTTGATACCTTTGCTCTCAGAAATGAATTTTTGAAAACTATGAATAATATTACTAGTTTAAAGGCAAATAATTTATTTCTTGTTATTTAAAGTCTTATGGCCTTATTCATAAAAAATAAAGTAGGTTTAAGGAGCTTTATAAAATGACGTATTCATACATTTTACAGTTTATAAACCTTTTTAAAGCTACTTAATTTTTTATGAATAAGGCCATTAAAATTTTATATTAAAATTTTATTCTTATTTGGTAGCTCTTATAAGGGAAATAAAACCCGGAATTTCTTGGCACACGCCGCTGTTAAAGGGCCCCTAAACCATACAAAAACATTGCGCGATATCAGGTTTGCGTCGGTCGTTTGTGTGGTGTATGGGGTTGTTTGTACTAAATGGCGCAGTTATTGCGCTAAAATCAAAATCATTTTGATATTTTGCTCATGCTTGGGTTATTGTACAATATTTTGGGTTGCGTATGGCGACAACTGCGCAGTTTTTATTATAGTTTTTACATTTCAGATCGTGCTGTAAAATATGGATAAGAGCTCCATAAGTTTGTTTTTCGTTATGCAAATAAGCACACAGATTCTCTGCTTTTATTAAAACCAGTCATATTAATTTTTATTATAATTATGGATTTAATTATAAAATTTTATTTATTATTTGTTTTTCAAATAAAAGTTAAAAAAATAACAGTAGTGCTTGCTTTTGATACTTTTTAATACTTTTTCTGCTTGGCAACTGATACTTTTTTTAAGCTCGCGGCAACGCTGCATACGGCTCCGGTGCAGTGTTGCCAGAAGTGTTATTTATCTTAAAAATGAAGATATTTTTCATAATGAAGATAATTACAACAAAATAAAAATCTTCACAGTGCTGCCAGCACTTGAATAAATTTTTTTTTTAACATTTTTCGTTTTTGTCATCAATTTATTGCTGCACATGTGAAAGTAGTCCTACTAGAATTCTATTCACAAATATCAATAGGAAAAAAATGAAACGTTCCACCGGGCCCACTGTATACACAGTTGTTTTTGGTAATTGGCACTGGTAGGTGAGAAAAAACTTTTCGTTCTTTTAGCAATTTACCTTGCAGGGCAGGTAGATATTATTATTTTTTACTTGATTTTGCCCGTCAAAATTCGCGCTCAAACTCGGCGCTGTGAATTTCCACAAGATAAAAATCATGAGGCGATATTTGTTAAAACAAGTAATTTCGGTTTCTAAATTTAAATTAACAAATTAAATTTTTTTAGTTAACTTTATGCAAACATCATCATCCGATAGCGAGGATGAATGCGCAGATCCGGAGAGTTTTTTCTCAAAAAAACTTGAACAAAACAAAAATTAGTAATAAGCTGGAAATCACCACCTTAAGTGGTATTCTTTATGCAAAGGATTATTGAAAAAGTACCGTCGCACAGTGCCGTCTAAGTGGGCAAAAATCGAAAAATTCGTTATCTGCAATGTGAACTTGTTTGGTATTTTTGTAAAGACATTTTATCCACTAAAAAGAATTAAACAGATATTTCCCTAAAAAATTAATTATATGCCGCCAGGAAGCCACTAAACTCGACAAATTTTATACTAAGAATTTTAATAAGAGATAGCCATGCGTAAGCTCTTCACAGAAAAAATGTCAAAAATGTATTATTTGAAGTAAATGTTGCTTTGACGTTTCTTGTTTCCATATAGATAGTAGAGAATTACAGGAATTAAAATTTTGGAATAAAATTAAACACAGGGTGGCCCTGCGGTATTCCAGAAAAAACTTCTTTTTTTTTTAACAAAATTTTAAAATATGCTAAATTTTAATGGAATGAATAAAAAATATATGTAAATATAGCTTATTTTTTATTAAATAGTATGGGCTTTTAGCTTTCAAAAGAAGAAATGAAAACCTGCTCATTTTTTGCACTTTCTGAAGTAATGCGTTTTTCGCTAATGCATAAAATAATTTTTTAATTCTTTATCAGTGTCTTGAGATCTGCTCTATTTGTTCCATTTTCAAAAATGAAGTGTCAGATTAAAAATCTTGATTTGTGGACAATAGAAGGTTTATTTTCTTTTTTAAAGAGTCGCCACCTGTTAAAAAATAAGATTGTTAAAAAATTTGATTCAAATTTTTTATAAGTTAAATGAATTATTAAGAGAGGGGTATCAATCGAAATGTGTATTAACTACATGTAGAGAGTTGACACCTGTTTAAAAAATCAAATTCCACTTGAATTAAAGGAATTAGGTAATTGAAATAGATAGGTATCACCATAAGGGAGTCAAACGAAATAGCTTTAAGAAGGTTTTAGCTTAAAAATATTACGAATAGGGTTTCCACCTGTTTGTAAAGTCAAATTTAGTTAAACTAAAATAATAATTACGTCAAACCATAGGATTACGCCGTCGTATTTGTTATTTTATTACAAATACATACATTGTCTATCAGTGATTTGTGCTGATTATATTCCTTTTAAATTACTGGACTCTTAAATTAACTCAGGAATGTTTTTACTCTTCACTTATTTCTTGCTAAATATGTCAAATTTTTTCATTTGTCTGATACTCATATTGATATACATATTTCAGTTACCTTATTCCCTTAATTAATGTGAATTTGATTTTTTAAACATGTGGCAACCTTTCTACGTGTCGTTTAGAAGTAAAGTATATTCAAAACTAGTTCAATTGATACCCATATTGTAATATCCAATTCATTTAATTTATTAAATAATTTTAATAAAATTTGTAAGAGGTGGCAACCCTTTTCAAAAATAGAAAACTTTATTGCCCATATATAGGCCAAGCCCAGTCATTTGACACCTCACTTTTGAAAATAGAACGAACTATATGTACACACCTATGTAAAAGCCACAACAGCCCAAATTTTTAACTTCAAACTGCATTTACAGTGAAAGTATGAAAGTTATCCAAAAACAAATTGCATTTTTGAATTTAGCGTCCTCAATTTTACTAAGAAGCGAATTTTCATTTAAATCCGTACATAATTCTATTTTTGCCCACATTTTATATGGAGGGGAAGCACTGTGCGTCGTGAGTGAGATTTAAATGAGAAAAAATATTTATTAAAATACTTTACAAGTACGTACAACCAAGACTTAAATTAAAACGTATAAATTCTTATATACTTCGTACCTGTATAATTTTACAGTTATCTGCAACTTTTTTTTAATTCCCATGTTTGAATAATATGTATACTCAGAAAAAAGTCAGCTAAATATATTTTTCAAAACATAATTGGGTATCTATAACCCAATCATGTGTTGGGAGAAACATTTTGTTGACGTAACTTAACTCTTTTCTCAGTATAGTTGTAAAAATACTCGTAAAACTACTTGAATGTTTTCTGAAATAGTCAAGTAAAACTGTTATGAATTCATGAACTTTTTATTTTTATTTTTTAAATCAAATTTATTATGGTTTTCCATGTATAAAAAACAAAACAAAATTATAAAAAAGTTGAAGTTTTTTGGTTATAAAATCTTCAATAAAGATATTTCTAGAGAAAAAAGATTTTGTTCCAGTTGAAGATTTTATCATCACTCGGAAGATTTTTAACAAAATTTTTCTGGCAACACTGCTCCGGTGTGCATCACTGCTCTAATCACATGACGCAGTTTTTTTCTGTACAATAATTGCAGGGAAGTATGAAAATATTCAACCTCTGATTGTGAAATTTCCTTCAAAGTTTCGCCATCTAGTTCTTTGTATATTATATCTTACAGAAACTTTAATTTCCTTGTACCAGCGCCATTTTTAGTTTTCCAAGATGGCGCGCGCTATTGCATATTTCAGAGGAGGGATGAGGCTTGAAGTTAAATAAAAAGCTATTACATAGTGTGAATGTAGTGCAATGGGGTATACTATACCCGGTATAGCCGTGGAGTACAATGGGGTATAGTCCTTGTTTTGGGTATGCAGCCATAGTTTCACGGCTATACTCAATCCCGACTCTTGCGTCCTCGGTCGCACACTCTTGGCAACGTGAGCAATCCGCGTGCGAGATGCGGTAACCAATCCAAGTGGAGCCTTGGGTCACGGCAGAAGGAGATTGATCTTGGGAGGGGCCACCCCCACATTTTCGGTTTAAGGACTCACTGAAGTCTGCAGCCTTTGTTCGCCAGAAGTGCGGCTGAAAGCGGGAGTCTGTCTTGGAACAAGTGGCTCGCTATTTAAACGTGTATTCGGTTACGAACCACCCCCTCCCAGCAATGGGTTGTGCGCTGGGTTTGGGACACACAACTGTAAGCGATTAAAGGACTACGATTTGAGAGCATGAACCAGGAGTATCCGGACCCTTAATGGGGAAGGTGCTACTGCCTGGCTAGTTGATGTCCTCGGGAAGACAAGGACTGACATCACCGCCTTCCAAGAAATGCGTTGGACAGGGCAAGACATGAAACACGTGGGGCCTTCCGACGTCTACTCCAGCTGCCATGTAAATGAGCGCTAATCGGTGTTGAATTTGTGGTGGGAGACAGACTCCGTCGCCGAGTACGGTCGTTCACCCCGGTGAACGAGCCTCAATATGCATCAAAACGAGATTCTTCAACATCTCGCTCATCTGCGCCCATGCCCCGACGGAAGAGAAGGTCGAAGCGCCTAAGGATCTCTTCCTCCGCTATGATATCAAGATCATGCTTGGCGACTCAGAAAAGGCAAGGAAAGGATCCTTGGAACCACTGCCGGAAAATCCAGCCTCCACGGCGAAACGTCCGGCAACGTATTGAGGCTGATCAAATCCCTTTTGGGGGTTCAAAGCCCCCTGTTGCAGGGAAATATACATAAAAATTTGCTATTATTTAGATTAAGATAATAATTGTAAAAAATATTTTAAGATCCCAAATATTTAAGATCTCTTTTCAGAGATAGTATTCGAGAGTTCTAGCTTGAATTTATGCCAGGAAGGTTCTATCACCTTTTCCATGGCTTATATTCAATATCCTCTATCTGCACTTTTCACAAAAATTACCTTGTATAACAATTGATAGCAGAATTTACTATTAAATTGCAAAACCAGAATAAACATCAGTGATGGCAGGTAATACGACGTTTCCACAATTCGTAATTCACTCTCTCAATCGTAATTCGCTCTCCCATTCGTCATTCGCCATCCAATTACCCTTCGAATTACGTAATTCGCCATACAAAATTTTGAGAGCGAATT
The DNA here is from genome assembly GCF_013731165.1 of Rhagoletis pomonella. Lineage (NCBI taxonomy): Eukaryota > Metazoa > Arthropoda > Insecta > Diptera > Tephritidae > Rhagoletis > Rhagoletis pomonella. The sequence continues at coordinate 15,862,513 of NW_023458568.1, read as the reverse complement.
CCCTCATGACGAACGAATCGGTGCCTTCTCTAATATTTATCGGAAATGAATCGTAATTTGACAGCCAAAACAAAATAATAAAAAACAAAGACGAATTATTGCCATAGTTAATAAAAAAAATTGGAGATAGAGGGTATTGAATATAAGCCCTCGTTTTATTTCTTTGTTATGTGGTCTATAATAAATACCCTTAGCTGCCCTATTTAGTTATAGTTATGCAAAATAATTCAATGAATATCATCATGCATGTGCAGGCATGGTCAGCTTATGAGTACACTATGGGCTAGCTTTTCTCAATATTTATCGCAATCTGGATGTCAATAGCTTTGTTCCAAACGCTTTCCGGACTGCACCGGTAATTAGAGCGTAAAAATAAGTTACTCTCTCACAAGTGTGAAAAATGTATCAATACGTGCCGAAAGTGCCCAGAGTATGAGGACCACAAAAAAACCACATTTCGTGCCCGGAATCAGTAAATCAGTTCTAAACAAGGATTTTATGCGTACTTATCGTATATGGCTAGAAAGATTATCAAATACCTACATTTCTGAAACTTAGTGCTATTTTGCATTTTCGTATTTTACAAAATTTGTTTTCGGATGTAAGCAAACAACAGTTGTTATTTCAAATTGACTTCTTGCACATTTCTGTCAGAAAAAAAGTCCGGGCTGTTTCGGGCATGAAAAAAAGACATATACGATCCAAAAGTGGAAGGTATTCACTCTCTATTACCAATCTTTTTAGCGTGAGGAACGCTTTCTGGGCTGTTTTGGGCACCCGCGGGATCCCGCAGGCCCGTGTGGAACAAACCTAACGTTGACTCAGTATTAAAATAATTTGTATCTATACCTCGGTGAATTGCATGTGACTTTTCTTTAAGTTTTGCTGAATTATATTCACAATTAAATACATAAATACAATAAATATGCTGAATACTCTAAATAAAACAATGACGTTCTTTGTTGTTACGAATGTCTTTACAGTCGAGCAGTCGTCAGCGTATGAGATCAGGGAAACTCCCTCAGGTAGCTGGAGGAGCTTCGAGATGTAGAGATGTAGAGAGACTGTCGACCACTCATATAACTCACCAACCACCGTTTGAGTCCCTGTGGGAGAGAGGAGGCCTCAATGTCTTCGCCTTTCCAACGCTTCTAGGACTGTTCTCTCACAGGGGCGATTGCGGTTTAGCCCACGAGTTATTTGGGGGTTTATGGCTATAAGTGCTGTTGTTGTGCTGTGCCATTTACGAAAGAAACCATGCTGATGCTTCGCTGGGGTCAGGTGGTAGGTGGGTGACAGGTAATAAGGTCAATGGAAATAAGGTCAATTGACTTTATTTCTCACCCTGGTGCGAAATAAAGTCAATTGACATTATTACCTTTTCAAAAGCGAAATAAAGTCAACAAAAAATTGGAAATAACGTCATTGGTGCTATTTCCTCATTCAAATGGAAATAGCGTCAACCATGCTTAAAGTATGTCGATTCATAGAAAAAAAAAAAGGCATGAGTACTAGGTACTCATGAAATTTGATGTATGCGAACGGCAAAGCATAAAAGTACGTTTACATATAAATATAATCTCAATCAAAGCTCGTTAGCTGTCAAATTGGTTGTGCTTGTTATTCACACAACTCGAGGAAAAGTTAAACTTTTTCTCTGTGCCACCGTGGTCACTTTTTTTTGCAACACATATTAGGCCATTTAAATATATTTTAACTGAATATTTTATTAAAATACCTTTCCATTCCTCCTCTTCTTCGCAAGTATAATCGATAAAACTGGGTTGGACACCAAAAAGTTATCGGTTTAATCTGAGATATTTTTAATTATAATTGAATGGCTAATCTCTTTTTCTAATAACAGATTAGGGAGTCAAGCTCAAAAATTAGGATAATATTTTTATATACGATTCAGTTACACACATACAAATGTAGGTTAGGTTAGAAATTAAACATTAATTTCACTTAATTTTATTCATTTTGCTGATTTAATTTTTTTATTCATTTTCATTTTTAATTCTTTTAATACATGACATTATCGGTATGATTGATAAAATATACTTGTATATACTTGTGACTCAAGGGCGTTAAAATATCTTGGAAACACCGCATATAGGTAGATTTTAAAGTTTTATGCGGCAAAAAATATGTGATTGCCTCTATCTACTCAAAATTGTTTATCAAATGTAAAATTGAAATAATTTGTATTACAGATAGGTTATATTAATAAAATATATATATTAGCCAATAATTTACTATTTAAATATATTGACTACCTTTATTTATAAAATGTGTGTACACTATCATTGGTTAATTAGTTTTCGCTTTCAGAATCTTCGCTGGCCTTAAACTATTCTTTTGTCACATCTTTGACAACGGATTTAGAGGGTAAGAGCAGCTTTATTGTGTCTGGGGAAAACGATTTGATATTTTTTCTTTTTTTGGTCATGAACCGAAATACTTCTTAAAAACGAGTCCGAGCTCATCAACAGCCGGTTATATATGTCACGGTTACATACTACACGAGAAAACTTCCGGGAATAATTTTCTCGGTAGTGTTTGTTGTGGGCCTCTTGAGCCTCCCCGATAATTGTCCTATTGTTAATAAGGAATTAGTATCTTGTGCATTTTGGGTGTCATAGGATGCCATGCCGTCGTCGATTCGCCACTTCTCGCTCGCTATGTTTGAGTTCCGGTCGCTTAACGAAAAATTTTGCATGTGAAAGCAACAACAAAGTTAGCTAGCACGGATAGACGATAGCAAGTTTGGTTGCACCTCATTGAGTTCGTTCGTTTCGCCACCTGCTAACTGATGGCGAATCGATGACGGCTAATAATCAATTGTAGCGCATTTCCTCTTACTATGCATATGCCTAAATGTATGCAACCATTTGGCAAGCGAAAACAAGGTGTTTCTAATGAAAATAAAAATTTTATGCTGAAATACACATGCTAAGCCCTTCGAAATTTTGTGCTGGGATATGCGTTACAGCTTCGCAAATTTTACCCCTACCGAAACCAAAGATGTATACACATCAATAATTTGTATTACAGATAGGTTATATTAATAAAATAAATATATTTGCCAAAAATTTACTATTTAAATATATTGACTACCTTTATTTATAAAATGTGTGTACACTATCATTGGTTAATTAGTTTTCGCTTTCAGAATCTTCGCTGGCCTCAAACTATTCCTTTGTCACATCTTTGACAACGCATTTAGAGGGTAACAGCAGCTTTATTGTGTCTGGGGAAAACGATTTGATATTTTTTCTTTTTTTGGTCATGAACCGAAATACTGAAAATACCGAAATTTTATGCTGAAATACACATGCTAAGCCCTTCGAAATTTTGTGCTGGATTATGCGTTACAGCTTCGCAAATTTTACCCCTACCGAAACCAAAGATGTATACACATCAAAAAATGTTGTTCTTACAATAAACATTGCCCCGTAAGTGTTGTTTTTTAATAGATGAAAAAGGTTATTGCCAAATACTCAGTGTTGTGATGTTAATCCACACACAATCATGAACTACCACCAATTGATTTTATTAAAAAAATTTAAATTACGAATATGTAAAAACACGATGCGAAAAACTAAACACCTGCGCACAGATGGAATACGAGAAATATTTCAAGAAAGAGTGTAGAAATGATCCATAACTTGCAAAACATTTTTCGTTTCCACAAAAATAAAGCGAACACTATTAAATTGATGAAACAGTCCATGTCCAAAAACCCCGGAGGAACACTGAAAGAATTCTGTGTTTTAAATTAGCATATTTTGAACGAATCCGGAATGTCTAAGGTGGAAAAGAAGCCAACCTTTCTATAAGGAAACAATTATAGAAAAAGAATTTTCTTACACTGTATTCATGTCTCCGCCAGCAATTTGTGCCGACATCATTTAAAAGCAGCTAAGGAGAACGACGACACTATTTATTAGATGGCACATTCAACGAGCCAATGTGACAAAATGCGGGTATAAACAATTATTGATTATTTAATATCGGAACCGAGATAATATAAGTTAATTGATTGGTTTTCACACACTTTTGAAACACAAATTATATGCTTTTTTACTGCAGACAAGTTGTTGCCCCAAAACACAGCAGAAATCTTCCAATCAGGGCTGCCAACTATCCTTAGTTATGAGGTGCCATATTGAGGATAAAAAAGTGCCAAAATGTGGCAAAGAGAAAAATAATAAATTATGCCAAATTGAAAAATTAAGTGCCATTTGAAGTAAAATAGGGACAAATGGCACGGTTTGAGCCAAGTTGGCATCCCTGCTTCCAACAACTTACAAATATAAAAAGGTTAAATATCGAGGGCTTGAATTCATTAATACCCTCTATCTGCAATTTGCACAAAAACTAATTTGTGATTTTAGAAACCATGTGGGACTTATTACCTGTCGTTATATAAGGTAACATTAATATCACTGATGACAGTTAAAGCTTAGGTGGATTTTTATATCAGAATCTCATCTTTGTGAAAAATGTGCAGATAGAGGGTATTATTGAATATAAGCCCTCGATGTTTAAAATATATAAAAATTTTATTTCAACGTATACAAAAAGTAAATCCACCTGCGTTACAGCACGGCGGGAGACGGGGAAGGCGGGGCCGGGGGGCCGCGGCGTAGGGGTACGCGTGGCGCGAGCTCGGCGTGCGCGGTGTGGCGCGCTAACGCGCGCCGCCGCGAAGCTAAGCAAATTTAATGTTTGAAAGAGAAATAATGTCAATTGATTTTATTTCGTTTTTAAAAAGGTAATAATGTCAATTGACTTTATTTCGCAACAGGGTGGGAAATAAAGTCAATTGACCTTATTTCCGTTGATCTTATTACCTGTCACCGGTAGGTGAAGTACGGGACTAGCAGGGCCTCTTGTGTCTTCGCGACCGGGGAAAGGAGCGTTATCCGGCGGCAAGAGTCTCCTCTGTTGGCGGGTTTCCCCTGATTTCCACACATCAGGAATTATGAGAGTGGCCATTTACAGATTGAGGACCTCCGTTAGGTATGCTACTCCCGCGGGCCCCAAACATTTCAGCATCCGCCGGGTCCAGTGACTTTGGAGGCTTTCGCCTTCCCGATACCTTCACTTCACCGCTGGTGAAAACAAGTGGTGCACTGTTTTGGGCAGTTTGTGCAGCCTTATGGTCACTCGACGTTTGACCTTGTCTACCGAAGGATGCAGTGTAAACTGTCGGCTAAAATAGCTCCCACATTTCTTCGGGTCCGACGAGGCGCGACCATCGAATGAAATTTGCACTCTGTCATCGCGCTTCGTCTGGTTGGATAAGGACCTCACGGTAGACCAGAGCTTACTTAAACCAGAAGCGAAGTTGCAGGACTTCGAGTGCTCTTCTCACTTTTTCTGCTTATGCTGATTTACTAGTAGCCGTATCTTAAAATTAAAGTCCTTCAGGCGAGGATCCCCGGGATCGACCTGGCGTAGGTGGTACGCTCATTTGCTCCTGCGATGCGTCCGGATGGTATGAAGCGAGCCGCTGCGGCAGTGACAACCCTGCGTAACTGGCGTTCGCCAGTGTGTATATCTGGGGGTGTGGGAAGGGCGGCGAAGCTGTTTTCCGTAACTCGAAGCTGTTCCAATCAGCTTTATTCAAGTTGGTATAGGTTCGGTGGTCCGCGGGTGCAAAGTCGGTGGGCTTATTGATCGAAATGATCGTATATATGCTCAACCAATAGGTTTCCGCTACGATCATTTACCAGGCATGAGTGCCAAAGATCGTGGTGCGCGTTGAAGTCACCTACTACCATTCGGTTTTCACCTCTGAGTAGCGCACCTTCATATGTCAGGGTGATATCCTGCCGGGCAGTAGGTGACGGGGGGTATATATGTCACCGGTCAAACCCGGTCTTAGGACACTCTAGTTTTGCCTAGGCTAAACTAGATCAGAAGTCACAGTATTTTTGCGCATAACACCTTTCGCGTAGGCGGCCTTCGGCCGCACCTCAAAAAATAACCCACATCACTCCAACTCCAGTTACGCAGTCCATAATATTGTTGCGTCCAACTTGTTTCCGCGTTGGACGGATATATTGGATTTAGGTAGAACTAATATAGCCTAGGAAAACTAGTTTGTCCTAAGATCGGGTTTGGCCGGTAAAATATATACGTTAAATATTTCGAGCTCGACATCGCCTGACCGGACAGCTATGCCCTGACATTCTAGGGTGGTTGACCTCGGGTCGATGTATTCTACGATAAGACGATACTGCACTGTGTGGTGTAGTATGAACTCTAATCCTCCACCCTTATCTCGCTCGCGATCTTTACGGAGCACATTGTAGGCGGCGCATCTCAACAGAGTAGAGTTGCTGTGCAACTTCGTTTCTTGGATCGCAGCTATCATACGCCATGCCGACCCATGAAGACTGCTATCTCTTCAATCTTGCTCTGGAGTCCGTTGCAGTTCAGTTGTAAGAGTTTCGTATTCCATGGGTGGCTGGACACGATACGGGGGGGTGAAGGACGTGTGGGGTCTGCCTTGGGCTAGTTGCGCCCGGCGCAGTTGCTGCCTGCTGGTGGGTGGCTGCAGTGGGTGCGATGTTATCTGCGGCGGCAATGCTCTGCAACAGCGGGCGCGATAGTCTGTTGTCCACTCGCGTGTGGCGCGTAGACCAGAGCATAGGCGGAAGTGGCACCAGCCAAGGCATGCGTTGCATTTGACTGATGCCACGTTCCGGTATACTCTGTTCTGGCACACGGAGCAGATGGTGTGGTCCAATTTAGAACGTATATTACTTAAAGTATGTTCACATATAAATATTATGTCAATCAAAGCTCGTTTTTTAATCACTCCGTTTACACAGGCAAATCTCCGATTATTAGCCGTCAAATTTTTTGTGCTTGTTATTCTCACATCTCAAGGAAAGGTTATGTTTCTCCTCTGTGCCACCGTGATCACTTTTTTCTGCTATATAAAGCAATTTAAATATGTTTTAACTTAGTATTTTATTAAAAATACCTTTACAAACCTCTTTTCCTTGCTAGCGTCAATTTTTGTATATTTTTACATTTGGCATTTCTCCTCTTCTTCGCAAAAATAATCGATAAAAGCAGGTTGGACGCCGAAAAGTTATCGGTTAAATCTGAGATTATTTTATAATTACAGATTAACAAGGGACGAATTTTGTATGGCTAATCTCTTTTTCTAATTACAGATTAGGGAGTTAAGCTCGAAAATGAGGATAATCTACTTATATGTGAACCCAGTATTAAATGGACAGAAATAACAAAAAATTAGCCGTAGGCGCGGCGGTCAATTTTTTTATTAACCACTAATAAAAGCTTTAAAATAATTGGCCCATTTTCAGAGCCGTAAGTTAAAACTCATTATTGTTAAAATAAAGTTTTAAGTTTAGAATAGATTTTTAAGTTCTGCCAATCATAGACATCTTAGAAACAGCTTTTTGTTAAGATGAGAGAGACCACAGCTATCCATACGAAGAGAATAAGTTTACTCGGCAATATAAAGAAATATGACTAATTTAATTAATTCACCTTGTGTCCGCTGCAGTATTGCGGATTTAGCAATCCGGGAAGTCGTGGGTTCGAATCCCACTGCCAGGAAACATTTTTTTTTCTATGCTTTAAAACAATATTTTATTTTTCTTTATATAATTATAGTTGCTGTGACCTTTTTAATTAAAATTAAACTCCAAAAAATTTGATTAACTTCAAATAATTATGTGAAATACCATAAACAGAAACAAAATAAAATACAATTTAATAAAATAACATAAAATAATGGTTATTAAAAAAAATAATAAAATTAAAAAAATATTGTATGGAATCGCTCGGAGTGGGGACCGAATCTGGGTCCTATTGCGTTTACTACTTGAACAACAAAACAAAACTTAGAACTAGAGATGTGAGGATAGAGATTTTGCCGGATAACCGGATTCCGGATACCATGTAAAAAATAAGAGCCGGATTCGGATATCCTGCCGCTGCTCTTTATAAATTTCACAATATTGTTATATGTAACCCTAATTTATCGATTATTTTTGGTAAATAGAGAAGAAACGACAAAAACAATGAACACCGCTAAGCAAAAACGCGTGGTTGCTGTATTTTTTATTACAAAATGTGATTCAAATCGAACTATTATGCATACATACATGTCGTCCCGCAATATTTTGTGATCCACGTTTCACAACTTGTTTTTTTCCTGACATCTGTTCGCATTAGGTGTGTCAGTGGCAAATATAAATCGATAAAATTCTTTGATTCGATGCATCGAAATATGTTATTAACAGGGCCAAAGAAAATAAGCAAGAAAAAATCCCTTCTAAGCGCTTAGAAATGCTTGCAAATATGCTCGCAAAACAACAAAATTTAGTGTTGGGTTTGATGTTTTTATTCAGTTTATTTCAAGGATTGAAAAATTATAATGGACAATCCAGTGTTGCTTGATACTTATTTTCAAATAATAGAGATCTGCGCTGGTCGTTTTAATTTTTTTAAATATTCCTTATTCTTCATTTGCGATAATTTTTTTTTAATATTTTCAATAACACCACTGCCTTCCCGTAGAGATAAACCATTGGTTTGAAAATTGTGTACCCAAGCAGAAATGCAATTAAAGTTACGGGTTAATAAAAACATTTTGTAAACATTTCGATGAATAAAAAAAACACCAAAAAAATGGTCAAGAAAAATTTATTCAGCCAAATTTTCTCAAACAGTACGAAGCTTAAGAATTTGCTACGCTTTCTACTATGGTTTCCTAAAGTTGGTTTGTGAACAGTACAACAGAAATGTATGCCCGTTCCATTATTTCGGAAGGAAAAAGACAGCTGTAAAATGTCAGATGCCAAAAATAATCGACACTACTATTCACACACACGAAATAATATTTATTTATTTCTTGACCGTTTTCTTAAAAGGTCCGTACTTAGCTTTATACATTGAAATAAGCAACATAAGCATGATCGTTAAAATTAGGCTAGGAAATCCTGAATAAGCAAAATAAGCAATTCCAAGGAAAAGCTTAAACTTTTCGGCCCTGGTTATCACCAAAGTGTACAAAATTTCAAATTAATTACTGTAATTTAGCTAATAATGTTTCTAACGGAATTTTTTGGAGACATTTTAATCTTTTGTTCAAACTCATTCCTCTTTTTTACACAATTGAAAAACTGAAATGGCTGTCCGATGCAGAGACGTCAGTTTCAAAAAACATCAACTATTTATACATCGAGTGGAAAATATTTGATGCATCGAAGCAAAACAACGATATTTTCGATGCATCGCATGGAGAAACCAATTGAATCATGAAAAAGGCCAAACTGTAGTGAAAGCTTCTCTTGAAGAGGGAGCTCACCAGGATATTTGGCATTGCTTTGAGGAAATCGCGAACGGCTCTGATGCTGATTCCAGTTTTTGTATGGATGTAGATTGCAAAACAATGAATAGACAAGGCAGCGACCGTACAAGAAAAAAGGCAGCGATTTAGAAATAGAGAAATATTTACAGCTACCCCTTATACCCAGACAAGAAGATTCATTAATTTGATGGAAGTATCATCGCTAAGAATTTCCAAATTTGTTTACACTGACAATGAAGTATCCCAACGCAGCACCTTCCTCAGTGAACTAATGGTGATTTTTTTCTACCAAAAAATTTCGCATTTTGATTGCCCCCTTTCTCTTTTCATGTTCGATTCCAAAATAAGGGCAAACGGTGAGAAAACTTTGCGTTCGTTTCTGCCCTTTGAAGCTTTATCAGGGGAGACGAATGCCCCGAAAATCAGAGGATTACTTAAAACGACAATATTATGAAATGACTGAGCTGGACAAGGGCAAGATGGCAAAACATGTCCTTTTAAAGGGTTGAGTGTAACATCAAAAATATTTTGCACCGTGCAAGGGCAACATTTTTGGTAGAAACGAAATCACCATAAGAAAGAGTGCATCGGGTAGCATTTATGTTCAAAATAGAAACTTAACTTAAATTAAAAATTATATACTATTTATGTAATTTAATTATGAACATAAATAAAAAATTACAATTTATCTACATATTTTATTATCCGATCAGTTCGTAATTTATTCAATTGTATGTTACCAGGCTGGTCTGATATAAGTGTTTTGTGCAAATAAAACTACGTTATTTCACTTTCGGGCCCAGCGTTTGTAATAAAGTCCCTGTGGTACAATGAATGTGATCGCTTGCGTTAACCGGGCACGGAGCTCATCGGATTGGGGAGGGGTTCT
>NW_023458568.1:15846452-15852160 GCF_013731165.1 Rhagoletis pomonella | reverse complement strand
CTATGAGTCTTATTGGCCATATTTTTTTACTCTTATTAAACTTCAAATACCATGCACACATATGCGCAAATATGTATACATACCACAGTGCATATAAGCATTTCAACATACATACATACATACATTTAATAGCAGCAGCTGCATCTTAATTTTGTTTACTTTTCGTTTTCTTATTATTTTCAATTTCTGTATAAACATTTAGATATAAATTTCGAATCTTTATTGTTTTTATATTGGTACAAAGTGCTGGCTCATAACTTGGATCATATATGACTCCTAAAAGATTCTTATAAGAGTAAAAAAATTTTTGTTTTTGAAACTCACATTTCTTACTTACCTAGGACTCTTTCGGACTCATATATTCTGAACGTTCAGAATATGTTTGCGTGGTAATGGCATATATGATTATAACCTGTAAGAAAATAAAAAAAGATTATATTTATGGTTATTTGGTTGGATTAGAAGTTACCTTGCAAAATAATCTCGGATTAAACTCGTTCTGATAAAAGAGCATTCCTGGTCCAGGGTCTCAGTTTCGTAGTTATCTTCTTCGCTAGGTTCTTCAAAGTCAATGTTTTCTTCCAAAGGCGGATCAGCATCCTTGTTCTGTCGAGCAATATTATGTAAAACACCGCATGCAACAATAATTGTAGTTGTTTCTAGCGAAACCCTTACAGCCAGTTTCACCAGATTCATTTAAGTTTGATTTTCGAATTTTTGGTTTCTCCGATCCATTTTAATTTGTTTTTAATTTTGATTTAAGTGACCTATACTCTTCACCTAAATAAAAATTAAATCAGAATAACCAAACTCAGAGGTGTTACAGGTTTAATCACCTGATCATTGTGTATCTGCTGCTTACTTGTATACCAGCCCTGCTTTTACAACACAGCGTGTCAAAGCTTTCAAAAGCTCTTAGTACAAATGAAAGCTTTCGCTGGCCTAGTCTGTGTTACAACCACTTTTTACTCACTTAAATAAATAGCTTATCGAAACTGAAAATAATTTAAATGTGAATTAAATAAAAAATTAAATTAAAGTTAATTTCCACTTAAATGAATCTGGTGAAACTGGCTGTTAATCCAACAGATAGTATTGGAAACCGACGCTTCCACACGCCAAAGCACCTCTCAATGCAGTTTCTAGTTCGAATTTGCGACTCATTGTATAACCGTTCTGCAGCAGTGTTAGGATGTAGAAGTGGGGTCATCAGGTATTTGCTTACAGCATAACCACTGTCGCCTAATATAAAGCAGTTTTTAAACTATGTTCACATATCAATATTATCCCAATCAAACCTCGTTTTTTAATCACCCCGTTTACACAGGCAAATCTCAGATTATTAGCCGTCAAATTTGTTGTGCTTGTTATTCTCACATCTCAAGGAAGAGTTATGTTTCTTCTCTGTGCTACCGTGATCACGTTTTTATGCTATAATAAACAATATAATTATATTTTAACTTAACATTTTATAAAAAATACCTTTACAAACCTCTTTTCCTTCCTAGCGTACATTTTTGTTTACTTTAACATTTGGCATTTCTCCTCTTTTTTGCAAAAACAATCAATAAAACTAGGATGGACACCGAAAAGTTATCGGTTTAATCTGAGATTATTTTATAATTACACATTAACAAGGGACGAATTTTATATGGCTAATCTCTTGTTATAATTACAGATTAGGGTGTTAAGCTCGAAAATGAGGATAATCTACTTATATGTGAACCTAGTATTAAAATCATTCTCTTCGAAACGATGCTTAATACGGCTGTTGTTAAAAAATGTTGCTATCATGAGCAGAGCCAGGCCACCTGCACACTAGATCCATTATTTCTAAATTAGCATTACACATTGCTTGTACGTTAAGGGAAAAATACCCTTTCCGATTCCGGAATATTTCGGCATTTTCCCCACCAGGCGATTGTACTCTAACATGGGTACCATCGATACATCCCACTACTTTCGGGAATTTGGCAATTCTGTGAAATGCGCGGTTAGAATTTTCAATTTCATTTCGGGTTTCCGGGATTTTAATAAAGTCGGGGGAAAGACGTGCAATAGCATTCGACACTTCTTTAACAACGCGGCTAGCAGTGGACACATCAACTCCACAGAAATCTGCAACAGTGATTATGAAGCTCCCTGATGCATAAAAACGCAAAGTTCGCAACAACATTTCCCCTGGGCTTAGGGCGTGGTTTCTGGAAAATCAGGTGAAGTGATAAAAAGAATGAAGTTTTATCAATTATATTTTCACAAACCTTTTAGTAGTTCTCTGAATATTATTTTGTATTTTACCCAAAAGGTAAAGTGCACTTTTTTTGGAAAGCCGAAACCTGCGAATGAAGGTATTGTCATCGAATTCCTCAAAATAGTTCAGCCGCACTTTATAAGTTCGGGGGTTTGCAAAACGCCGTCTCGGAAGCCATAAATAGTTTGAAAAATACTCAATTTGTTCCATTATTATATATTTTTTTGCGTAAAACTATCCAAGCTATATTTTCTTTGTTTCTTTGTTTTACTCTCAGCTGTCAGTTTTGGTTCTGACTAGCAGCTAATTGGCAGGCCATCTTCCAGTAAAATATATCAGAACTTAATTGACAGATAAGCGTTAACCGGACATTGAACAAACACTGTTTGATCCAACTTACGATTTTTTCCTGATTAACCGCTTAACCGGACATTGAACAACCGGCCCTTAAGGTTCATGTTCTTTTAATATGTATTTACGTTACTGAAACATATATATATATATGTACATATTTATATATCTATGAATATTTACTTTTTGGCACTAGTTCGCGTGCATGATTTCCGTACTTTGCTTCCATTCATAAATTTTGTTTATCATTCATAAGCGCCGGACAAATTAGGGTAATCAGAATAAAAAGCTATATTCGTAAGGCTTTCCAATTAATATATTTTACAAATCTAGTCATGTAATTTTTTTTTATGCCTAATGTAATTTATGGGTATTAAAACTTATGGCAGTGAATTTATAAATAAATTAATTGTAATTTATAAAAACATAAAAAATGAGCTGGTAAATTGGTTTTAATGCTGTGAGAGGATGTGAGCCTTAGGTTGACAGGAATGGTTGGGTTGGTGATACGAAAATGTATCTCTTTTTGGTTGGAAAGAGAAGAGCAGGGAGGCTTATACGTTTAAAGGTAGATCAAGAGGGGACTCCATAAACTTGTTCGTCTGTTATTGGAAGGGTTTGGGAATTAATTTCTTTTCAGTTTTGTTGTCGTCCGAAATTTTAGTTACAAACGTATGTGCATGATTTTCTTTTTGTATAGTCAGGACTTTGGAAAGAAGTGGCGGCAAGAACCCCTCCCCAATCCGATGAGCTCCGTGCCCGGTTAACGCAAGCATGCACAGCCGATCACATCCATTGTACCACAGGGACTTTATAACAAAAATGGCGCCCAACGTGGGGCCCTAAACGGAAGTTTGGAGTTTCCTACTTTTCATTTTAAGGTAGTTTCTTTGGCACTTACTGGGTTCAGGAAGTAGTTCAAATTGTCACAGTTGCATATTTGTCTAACCGACCATAGTAAAGTTTTGCTTTCGCTCGCTATACCAGAATTCCGAATTTGCATTTACATAGTTAAACATACATATAAGTAGGTGTATGTGTGTAAACAGTCTTGTGTACCAATTCTAAGTAGTGGCATACGTAGATTGTTTTTACTATTGATTTCATTCTAATTTTGGAGTTGTGAATCAGGGTTGACTGCCAGAGTCATAACCATTTAGATAAAATCATGTTTGGAAAGAATTTTAATATTATGGGGGACATAATTCAACCAATGTGGAAAAATCAAATGCAATCAGATTCCCGTTGACTGAATTATATGCAAGCTACCCTTAGTTTTGTATTTCATAATTTTAACCTCTTGATCAACCCGAATGTTATTTCCCTTTTTCTTACCAATCAAGGGCAACCATCAAAATCTCACGGCATGTTGTATTCAGATACACATATTATTTTGTTGAAAAAACCTTTTTTTTTTTGAAATTACGAAATATTTTGTGACTTTGTTATCAAAGCAAAGTACCTCACCAGCTCAATCTGAGAATAAATACAAAATGGCTGTTTATCGCAGCCAAGAAAATTTGCTACTTTTTGATAACCCTAAGAGGTTGTGCAGTATCTGTGAGGAAGACATTACAGAAGATACCTTATCGGTAACACCATGTCAACATAAATTTCACCGCGCTTGCATAACCAAATGGCTTGCGGACAATGACGCTTGTCCACTGTGTCGACGCTCTTGTGACACCCAATCACTAAAGAGCTTTGCTGAGCAGGAACAGATGACCCAGCAAGATACTTTTGCAGCACAAGGCGCTATTCCAAAGGAAAACATTCAAGGTCCACTGACCAGGTTAAGGGCTAGTAATAATGCATTTCTTGGGGCAGCTTACAACGGCAATCGCGGCAGAGGGCGTGGAGCAAATTTTAATCGCACACCGCGGCGTAACCAAAATAATTTCAATCCAAGTTTTGTGCAAAACGTCGTACAGGAGAATGTTAGAAATCTTGAGGAGCGGGTTTCAAGGCAAATACGCGGTGAAGTAGGGCATATGGTTTCGGAATCGCTTGACTCATACTTTCGCAACCTAAGTTTTGCGGAAAATCGTAATACAGCAGCATCAAATCGACCTACCAACGGGAATAGGGAACATAATTCGCGGCCTTCTTTGAATCGGTCACGTGGCGAAACGCTTGAGATGTCGTCAACGGTAGTAGATAAGGTAATTTCTGGTTGGAAGTTAGTGTATGATGGATCTTTGAATGGCGTATCAGTCGACGAGTTTATATATAGGGTGAACGCTCTTACCAACACAACACTTCGTGGCGATTATAACACTTTGTGTCAACACGTTCATTTGCTATTCGAGGGCAAAGCTAAACGATAGTTTTGGCGTTATCATCATGCTGTGCGAGACTTAGATTGGGTCGAAATCTGCGACGACCTGCGAAGAAACTTCAAGGACTTCCGGTCAGATTTTGACATCAAGGAATTGATACGCAATCGGAAACAGAAAAATGGTGAGTCTTTTGAGAGCTACTTGGGCAATGTGTTAGTTATATCAGATAGCTTGACACATCCATTGTCTGAAAGGGAATTAGTCGAAAGTACGAAATCTTCAGCCGGAGATACGTTTGGAGCTGTTTCACTTGGAGCTCAACACCGTTTCAGATCTTCGGAAGGCTTGTCGGCGTAGTGAAAATTTATTCGCAGAAATTCAAAATCGCTCGAATTTTCAAAAATCTTTTACGCCACAGCGTAGAAATGTTTCTGAAGTTGAAGTGGAAGAAAAACAAAATCATGACGACGAAATTTGTGCAAGTATTAGTAACCAAACACCAAGAAAGCTTACCGAAAAACATGTTGGAATTGTGACAAAAATTGTGTTAAACCGAGGAGAGTATTTTGTTATGGGTGTGGTCTATTAGCGTTCTTTCTGCCGACATGTCCGAAATGTAATGGTCCGGAAAACGGGACAAGGGATATCGGCAACAAGGCCAGACTACCCTGCAACCAATCGGACCAGCGCTACAATTTTGAAAAACTCAGGGTCGCCACAACCATATACACCACAAGTAATTTTTAGCAAAAAAACCGACTTCAACTCCCATATAAAAAAAAATATATATATATATATATCTCAAACTTCACCCGATCGTTCCTCTT
>NW_023458568.1:15843969-15846352 GCF_013731165.1 Rhagoletis pomonella | reverse complement strand
AGAACCCCTCCCCAATCCGATGAGCTCCGTGCCCGGTTAACGCAAGCATGCACAGCCGATCACATTCATTGTTCACAGGGACTTTATTACAAAAATGGCGCCCAACGTGGGGCCCTAAACGGAAGTTTGGGGTTTCCTACTTTTCATTTTAAGGTAGTTTTCTTTGGCACTTACTGGGTTCAGGAAGTAGTTCAAATTGTCACAGTTGCATATTTGTCTAACCAACCATAGTAAAGCTTCGCTTTCGCTCGCTATACCAGAATTCGGAATTTGCATTTACATAGCTAAACATACATATAAGTAGGTATAGTAACAGTCTTGTGTACCAATTCTAAGTAGCGAGATATATAGATTGTTTTTACTATTGATTTCATTCTAAATTTGAAGTTGTGAATCAGGGTTGACTGCCAGAGTCATAACCAGTTAGATAAAATCATGTTTGGAATGAATTTTAATATTATGGGGGACATAATTCAACCAATGTGGAAAAATCAAATGCAATCAGATTCCCGTTGACTGAGTTATATGCAAGCTACCCTTAGTTTGTATTTCATAATTTTAACCTCTTGATCAACCCGAAGGTTATTTCCCTTTTCTTACCAATCTAGGGCAACCATCAGTATCTCACGGCATATTGTATTCAGATATACATATTATTTTGTTGTAAAAACTTTTTTTTTCAAATTACGAAATATTTTGTGATATTTTTATCAAAGACAAATACCTCACCAGCTCAATCTGAGAATAAATACAAAATGGCTGTTTATCGCAGCCAAGAAAATTTGCTACTTTTTGATAACCCTAAGAGGTTGTGCAGTATCTGTGAGGAAGACATTACAGAAGAAACCTTATCGGTAACACCATGTCAACATAAATTTCACCGCGCTTGCATAACCAAATGGCTTACGGACAATGACGCTTGTCCACTGTGTCGACGCTCTTGTGACACCCAATCATTAAAGAGCTTTGCTGAGCAGGAACAGATGAGCCAGCAAGATACTTTTGCAGCACAAGGCGCTATTCCAAAGGAAAACATTCAAGGTCCATTGACCAGGTTAAGGGCTAGTAATAATGCATTTCTTGGGGCAGCTTACAACGGCAATCGCGGCAGAGGGCGTGGAGCAAATTTCAATCGCACACCGCGGCGTAACCAAAATAATTTCAATCCAAGTTTTGTGCAAAACGTCGTAGAGGAGAATGTTAGAAATCTTGAGGAGCGGGTTTCAAGGCAAATACGCGGTGAAGTAGGGCGTATGGTTTCGGAATCGCTTGATTCATACTTTCGCAACCTAAGTTTGGCGGAAATTCGTAATACAGCAACATCAAATCGACCTACCAACGGGAATAGCGAACATAATTCGCGGCCTTCTTTGAATCGGTCACGTGGGGAAACGCTTGAGATGTCGTCAACGGTAGTAGCTAAGGTAATTTCTGGTTGGAAGTTAGTGTATGATGGATCTTTAAATGGCGTATCAGTCGACGAGTTTATATATAGGGTGAACGCTCTTACCAATACAACACTTCGTGGTGATTATAACACTTTGTGTCAACACGTTCATTTGCTATTCGAGGGCAAAGCTAAACGATGGTTTTGGCGTTATCATCATGCTGTGCGAGACTTAGATTGGGTCGATATCTGCGACGACCTGCGGAGAAACTTTAAGGACTTCCGGTCCGATTTTGACATCAAGGAATTGATACGCAATCGCAAACAGAAAAATGGTGAGTCTTTTGAGAGCTACTTGGACAATGTGTTAGTTATATCAGATAGCTTGAGACATCCATTGTCTGAAAGGGAATTAGTCGAGATAATGATACGAAATCTTCAGCCGGAGATACGTTTGGAGCTGCTTCACTTGGAGCTCAACACCGTTTCAGATCTTCGGAAGGCTTGTCGGCGTAGGGAAAATTTATTCGCAGAAATTCAAAATCGCTCGAATTTTCAAAAATCTTTTACGCCACAGCGTAGAAATGTTTCTGAAGTTGAAGTAGAAGAAAAACAAAATCATGACGACGAAATTTGTGCAAGTATTAGTAACCAAACTCCAAGAAAGCTTACTGAAAAGACATGTTGGAATTGTGACGAAGAGGGTCACAATTACAAAAATTGTGTTAAACCGAGGAGAGTATTTTGTTATGGGTGTGGTCTATTAGCGTTCTTTCTGCCGACATGTCCGAAATGTAATGGTCCGGAAAACGGGACAAGGGATGTCGGCAACAAGGCCAGACATCCCTGCAGCCAATCGGACCAGCGCTACTAAGCAACAAAACTACGATTTTGAAAAATTCAGACTCGCCACAACCATATACACCAAAACTTCACCCGATCGTTCCGTTTCATGAACGTCTGCTTGCATATCAGAATGCCAAAAATAATATATTC
>NW_023458568.1:15841850-15843869 GCF_013731165.1 Rhagoletis pomonella | reverse complement strand
TGTGAGCGCGAGTTTTCTTGATTTCTTTTAGTAGAAATTATTCAGGAAATTTGATAAAATATGCGTAATTCGTGGACAATTTTTAACTCTCTTTTTTTTTTATTTTTTTTTATTTTCGTTTGTTTCAATTTTTTTTTCTTAACTTAACTACGAATAATTTTCGTATGGTCACCTCGGCTAATAACACATTTGCCTCGTCAGTAATAGATTGGCGTATGAGACATAAAAGGAAAAAAAAAAAAATGTCAAAAGACTAACAAAAAAAAAAAAAATGTGAAGTTAAACTTCCGCAAAAGTGGATGGCTTTCTTTTTGTTTTTTTTCTGGGACATCGCTTGGACGGTCAAGTCGTGCTAAACAAAAAAAAAAAAGTTCACGTAAAGTATCGGTTGGAATCATTGAAATGTTTCAAAGCAAGATAAAAAAGAATCGTCTATTAAATTAATAAAAGCGCGAAATATAAAGATGTAATAATATTTCAACAAAGAAAAAGAAAAGTGCAAGTCAGAGATCTTAGAAATTTCGAGCCCATCAGACTACAACCGCGTGGTAGAGGTGGTGAAATTTCCTAAGCCTACATTTTATCTGGAGCCCTGAGACATATATCCGAGACATCCTCTAACTTGGGGATCATCAAACCTCGAAAGTTTATCCCTGGCACCTTTCTGGGCGGACGCAGCGCAGAACCACCTAAAATTCCAGGCTTTTGCCCATGTGGAACGGCGGGTGCTCCTCATACTGTGCATGTTCGCATATACACACACCTGCACCTACGTGATACGCGGCCTACAAGCTTACGTACGCCTGACCATTGTGGTCAATTCAACGGAGGGATCTACCATTTATTTTATTTTTTTGTTTGCAATTACCGAAAACTTAAGGCCAAATATTTTAGCATTTAATTTAACTAATTCAAACCCAAACCTTTACTAGGTTACTTAATTTAGACTCTTCAATTATTACGTGGACTGTATTAAGTTTGAAAATGCACAAGTCGTACCAATTTAATTACCTTTTGGGAAAAGAAGGTGCACAAAACATATTTTATTTTCTTCTAATTTTGAAATCTCGAAATTACCTTATTTGAGTAAAAAAAAAAAAAAAAAAAAAAAAAAAAAAATTGTATTCTGCGAGGATCTAGTGTGGTTAACTGAAGATGTATAGAATTTTTCTAATCTTCTTAATGATTACCACTATAACCAGTTAACGTTTTCAAAGTAAACTAATCATGAATCAAAGTAATTAATCATGAATTGATGCTAATGAAAAGCAAAAATTAAAACTAGATTTTTTTTATACATTTGTAACCCCTACTTTAAGTTTTTGTACACCGCCTCTGGCGATACGTAAAATCATAGCGGTAACGTGAGTAACAAAATACGACAATTTAGAGTCAACTAGTACATGGGTACATAAAAAAAAAAAAAAAAAAAAAAAAAAATAGACCGAGCGACAAATCTAGTATATACATACATACATATATATTCAAGCATCTACTGTAATTCATACCTCTGTTAAGCACCAACTCTCAGGTCACCGAACATCTCATCAGGCGCCTGCTGACAGCGATCGGGACAACAACACGTAAGTTTGCTTTCATTATTTGCTCTTAAATACCTATGTATAGTAGATTTTTCGCTCCTTTATCTTCCGCAAGTGAGTAGCTGAATTCCAACACCCACTCTAGAGAGAGAATTAAGCTTGCGCAAAGTTATAAAGCAATACCTATTTTTCGTTTGTTCTCCTGTCATGTTAAACAAGTTACACTCTTAACGTTCATGTTCGTTTAATATGTATTTACGTTACTGAAACATATATATATGTACATATTTATATATCTATGAATATTTACTTTTTGGCACTAATTCGCGTGCATGATTTTCGTATTTTGCTTCCATTGATAAATTTTGTTGATCATTCATAAGCGCCGGACAAATTAGGGTGATCAGAATAAAAAGCTATTTTCGTAAGGCTTTCCAATTAATATATTTAACAAATCTAATCTTGTAAATTTTTTTTT
>NW_023458568.1:15838471-15841750 GCF_013731165.1 Rhagoletis pomonella | reverse complement strand
TCCTGAATAATTTCTACTAAAAGAAATCAAGAAAACTCGCGCTCACAACTCAGGTGTTTTGCAAAGGTATTTCATATGCTTTGGCGAAACATCTGCAAAAGGCGATAAGTTAACCTGGCTGTATATCCTTTGCGTGGAATGTCCCTACAAGTTTGCCGTTGGTGTCCTCTAAAACGTAGTATGCCGATCCGACCTTTTCTCGAACCCGCGCCCTGAGATAGGTGTTTGCTAATTTGGCATTGAAGGATTTCGACATATTGCTTTGGGCAAAATTCTTTCTCAATACTTCTTGACCTGCAACATACTGTATTTGGCGAGACCTTAAATTGTATTGACACTCGTTTCGGTCGAAAGCTTTGCGCAGATTTGCTCTGACTTTATCTCTAACTATTAGAAGGTTATCATAACGATTACTCTCTTTGACTAAACCTTCGGAAGTCATTCCGATGTTTCTAAGTAGTTCATAATTATCACCATGAGTTATCATGTGCTGTCCAAAAACTATGAAGTAAGGGCTAAATCCAGTGGACTGATGTATAGAATTGCGCAGCGCGGAATTGATACTACTCAGGTGACAGTCCCAGTCACGCTGATCGTTTTTTATGTAAGCTCGTAGAGCAGCATTTACGGAACGATTTACGCGTTCTGATGAATTGTTTTGGGGTGAGTATACTGCTGTACAAGTGTGCTTGATCCCGCATTTGGTTAGAAATGCTTCAAATTCATTCGACTTGAACTGACTACCGTTGTCGCTAACTATGTACTCTGGTACGCCAAAAACGTCAAATACTTGTGTCTTTAAATAGTTGACAATAGGAGCGGTAGTAAACTTCTTAAGGGGAAAAAGGAAAGTGAATTTGGACAAGTGATCAAGAATGATTAGAATGCCAATGTGTCCGTTTTTCGATCGCGGAAAGGGTCCAATTAGGTCCACATATAATCGCTGAAATATTCTTTCTACGGGGGTGAACTTTCCCATCACTGGACGCAGAATTTTGGTGGGGTGTTTGGTGGTCTTACACACATTGCAAGTGGAAACATACGCTTGCACAGAACGATGCAATCCTGGCCAATAAAAGTAGCGTCGAACTCTTTCAGTGGTCTTAGCCACGCCACCGTGCGCGCTCGTTGAACCATCATGGGCGTTCTTGATTACCTCGATTCTCAAAAGTTCAGGCACGAAAAGCTTCCAGGAGGCATCTTCCTTTTCCTTGTCGCCCGTATAGAATTCGTTTCGGTGATATACATATTTTCCGCAGACTTTGAAATCGGGAAACTTTTCCGATTGACGGATGAGTTTGTCTCTCAGTGCCACATAGTCCGCTTCGTCAAAAGCAGCAGATGACAGGTTTATGTCAGGCACATAGTCGACTGTAATGGAAGAGACAATGTCATCGTAGTGAACACGCGAAAGTGCATCCGGTACGACGTTGGCGCTGCCTTTTCTGTGTTCTATTTTAAAGTCAAATGCTTGAAACTTTAATGCCCAGCGCGCCAAACGTCCACTAAGATCATTCTGATTCATCAGCCAGCGCAAACTGGCGTGATCTGTTATGACTGTGAAGTTCTGTCCCTCCACGTATGCTCGAAATTTCTTGATCGCTAATACAGCCGCTAGACACTCTCTTTCGGTGACCGAATAGTTTTGTTGAGCCTGGTTAAGTTTTTGAGACATATAGGCTACCGGTATTTCATCCCCCTCGTCATTTTTCTGTGCAAGTACTGCCCCTACTCCATGCAAGCTAGCGTCGCATTGGATTATGAAAGGTTTTTTGAAGTCAGGAGTCGCCAGAAAAGGGGCTGAAGTCAACCTTTCTTTCAATAAGTCGAAGGATTCTTGAGCTTTTTCCGACCATTCAAATTTTTTTGCCTTTTTTAACAACTCTGTTAGTGGATGTGTTAGGTCTGCAAAATTAGAAACAAACCTCCGGTACCATCCTGCCATTCCCAGAAACCTTCGAAGTTGTTTAACTGTCTTTGGGATGGGATAATTAACTATCGCTTCGACTTTCCCGGGATCGGTTTTCAAGGTTCCTAGTCCAACTATGTAGCCCAGATAACGAACTTCGTTTAGACAAAATTTACTTTTTGATATATTTATCGTAAGTCCAGCTTTGCATATATGAACCGCGACTTCCCTTAGAAGTTCGATGTGGGACTCGAAGCTCTCCGAAACTATCAGCAAGTCGTCGAGGTAAGCAAAAACTTTTTCCTTCAAGTGGTATGGAATTACTCTATCCATTAGTCTGCACATCGTTTGAGGCGCATTACAGAGACCGAATGGCATCACGGTATACTGATACAGTGGCCTGTTGGGAACCGTAAAAGCAGTCTTTTCGCGGGAGTTCTTTTCCAAAGGAATTTGCCAAAAGGCATCCTTTAGATCTAAGCTGGATATGAACTCCGCTCGTGGCAATCTAGACAAAATTCCTTCGATGTGAGGAAGAGGGTAAGCATCCTTAACCGTCAGTGCATTAACCTTTCTACTATCCAAGCATAGCCGTACCTTCCCTGGCTTACGTACGAGAACCACAGGTGAAGACCAAGGACTGTTTGATTCCTCTATTACTCCTAATGCCAACATCCTGTCGATTTCTTCGCACATCAATTTTTCGACGGCTGGTGATATTGGAAAGTGGCGCTGTTTGATGGGCTTTGCGTATCCCACATCGATAACATGTTCAACCAGCGTGGTTTTACCCAGGCCATGTTCTTCAAATTTTGGAAAGCATGATATAGTCGACTGTAATCTTCGTTGCTGCTGCTCCGTTAAAATGTGTGAATTCGGATCTACTTCCGAGACTGTTATCTCGCTTATTACATTAGTAGCTATACCGAACACTTTCCAAAAATCGACACCAAGATAGAGGTTTTGAATCAGTGACGGTATTATATAAAATTCTAACACTTTTTCCTCATTTTTATAGGAAATTTTCAACGAAATTACCCCCATGATGTCCTGTCGAGATCCATTAGCTGTTCGTACCTTAGAGCTTATTTTCTTGATAGGAATTTGCTTAACCAGCACTTCCTTTGCCAAATCTGCCCCTATGCAACTCACAGAAGCTCCTGAGTCTAGTAGACCTAACACAGTTCTACCCATGAGGTGTACAGAAGAATACGGTCGTATGTCGTTGGTTTTGTTAAAAATTGCGCTAATAGATTCTAACTTACTTTTCTTTTCTCTTATTTTTGACCAAAACTGTCGAGCACGTTCAGCTGAACGTGATCGCTTGAATATATTATTTTTGGCATTCTGATATGCAAGCAGACGTTCAT
>NW_023458568.1:15824958-15838371 GCF_013731165.1 Rhagoletis pomonella | reverse complement strand
GAAAGTGCATCCGGTACGACGTTGGCGCTGCCTTTTCTGTGTTCTATCTTAAAGTCAGATGCTTGAAATTTTAATGCCCAGCGCGCCAAACGTCCACTGAGATCATTCTGATTCATAAGCCAGCGCAAACTGGCGTGATCTATTATGACTGTGAAGTTCTGTCCCTTTACGTATGCTCGAAATTTCTTGATCGCTAATACAGCCGCTAGACACTCTCTTTCGGTGACCGAATAGTTTTGTTGAGCCTAGTTAAGTTTTTGAGACATATAGGCTATCGGTATTTCATCTCCCTCGTCATTTTTCTGTGCAAGTACTGCCCCTAGTCCATGCAAGCTAGCGTCGCATTGGATTATGAAAGGTTTTTGAAGTCAGGAGTCGCCAGAAAAGGTGCTGAAGTCAACCTTACTTTCAATAAGTCGAACGACTCTTGAGCTTTTTCCGGCCATTCAAATTTTTTTGCCTTTTTTAACAACTCTGTTAGTGGATGTGTTAGGTCTGCAAAATTAGAAACAAACCTCCTGTACCATCCTGCCATTCCCAGAAACCTTCGAAGTTGTTTAACTGTCTTTGGGATGTGATAATTAACTATCGCTTCGACTTTCCCGGGATCGGTTTTCAAGGTTCCTAGTCCAACTATGTAGCCCAGATAACGAACTTCGTTTAGACAAAATTTACATTTTGATATATTTATCGCAAGTCCAGCTTTGCATATATGAACCGCGACTTCCGTTAGAAGTTCGATGTGGGACTCGAAGCTCTCCGAAACTATCAGCAAGTCGTCGTGGTAAACAAAAACGTTTTCCTTCAAGTGGTATGGTATTACTCTATCCATAAGTCTGCACATCGTTTGAGGCGCGTTACAGAGACCGAATGGCATCACGGTATACTGATACAGTGGCCTGTTGGGAACCGTGAAAGCAGTCTTTTCGCGGGAGTTCTTTTCCAAAGGAATTTGCCAAAAGGCATCCTTTAGATCTAAGCTGGAAATGAACTCCTTCGATGTGAGGAAGAGGGTAAGCATCCTTAACCGTCAGTGCATTAACCTTTCTACTATCCAAGCATAGCCGTACATTCCCTGGCTTACGTACGAGAACCACAGGTGAATACCAAGGACTGTTTGATTCCTCTATTACTCATAATGCCAACATCCTGTCGATTTCTTCGCACATCAATTTTTCGACGGCCGGTGATATTGGAAAGTGACGCTGTTTGATGGGCTTTGCGTATCCCACATCGATAACATGTTCAATCAGCGTGGTTTTACCCAGCCCATGTTCTTCAAATTTTGGAAAGCATGATATAGCCGACTGTAACATTCGTTGTGTGTGTGTGTGAGTTCGGATCTACTTCCGAGACTGTTATTTCGCTGATTACATTAGTAGCTATACTGAACACTTTCCAAAAATCGACCCCAAGGTAGAGGTTTTGAACCAGTGACGGTATTATATAAAATTCTAACTCTTTTTCCTCATTTTTATAGGAAATTTTCAACGAAATTACACCCATGATGTCCTGTCGAGATCCATCAGCTGCTCGTACATTAGAGCTTATTTTCTTGATAGGAATTTGCTTAACCAGCACTTCCTTTGCCAAATCTGCCCTTAAGCAACTCACAGAAGCTCCTGAGTCTAGTAGACCTAACACAGTTCTACCCATGAGGTGTACAGAAGCATACGGTCATATGTCGTTGGTTTTGTTAAAAATTGCGCTAATAGATTCTAACTTACTTTTCTTTTCTCTTATTTTTGACCAAAACTGTCGGGCACGTTCAGCTGAACGTGATCGCTGGAATATATTATTTTTGGAATTCTGATATGCAAGCAGACGTTCATGAAACGGAACGATCGGGTGAAGTTTTGGTGTATATGGTTGTGGCGAGTCTTGTAGTTTTGTTACTTAGTAGCGCTGGTCCGATTGGCTGCAGGGATGTCGGACCATTACATTTCGGACATGGCGGCAGAAAGAACGCTAATAGGCCACACCCATAACAAAATACTCTCCTCGGTATAACACAATTTTTGTAATTGTGACCCCCTTCGTCACAATTCCAACATGTCTTTTCAGTAAGCTTTCTTGGTGTTTGGTTACTAATACTTGCACAAATTTCGTCGTCATGATTTTGTTTTTCTTCGACTTCAACTTCAGAAACATTTCTACGCTGTGGCGTAAAAGTTTTTTGAAAATTCGAGCGATTTTGAATTTCTGCGAATAAATTTTCCCTACGCCGACAAGCCTTCCGAAGATCAGAAACGGTGTTGAGCTCCAAGTGAAGCAGCTCCAAACGTATCTCCGGCTGAAGATTTCGTATCATTATCTCGACTAATTCGCTTTCAGACCATGGATGTCTCAAGCTATCTGATACAACTAACACATTGTCCAAGTAGCTCTCAAAGGACTCACCATTTTTCTGTTTGCGATTGCGTATCAATTCCTTGATGTCAAAATCTGACCGGAAGTCCTTGAAGTTTCTTCGCAGGTCGTCGCAGATATCGACCCAATCTAAGTCTCGCACAGCATGATGATAACGCCAAAACCATCGTTTAGCGTTGTCCCCTGGAAAGCAAATGAACGTGTTGACACAAAGTGTTATAATCGCCACGAAGTGTTGTGTTGGTAAGAGCGTTCACCCTATATATAAAATCGTCGACTGATACGCCATTTAAAGATCCATCATACACTAACTTCCAACCAGATATTACCTTAGCTACTACCGTTGACGACATCTCAAGCGTTTCCCCACGTGGCGGATTCAAAGAAGGCCTATTCCCGTTGGTAGGTCGATTTGATGTTGCTGTATTACGATTTTCCGCAAAACTTAGGTTGCGAAAGTATGAATCAAGCGATTCCGAAACCATACGCCCTACTCCACCGCGTATTTGCCTTGAAACCCGCTCCTCAAGATTTCTAACATTCTCCTGTACGACGTTTTGCACAAAACTTGGATTGAAATTATTTTGGTTACGCCGCGGTGTGCGATTGAAATTTGCTCCACGCCCTCTGCCGCGATTGCCGTTGTAAGCTGCCCCAAGAAATGCATTATTACTAGCCTTTAACCTAGTCAATGGATCTTGCATATTTTCCTTTGGAATAGCGCCTTGTGCTGCAAAAGTATCTTGCTGGCTCATCGGTTCCTGCTCAGCAAAGCTCTTTAGTGATTGGGTGTCACAAGAGGCTCTACACAGTGGACAAGCGTCATTGTCCGTAAGCCATTTGGTTATGCAAGCGCGGTGAAATTTATGTTGACATGATGTTACCGATAAGGTATCTTCTGTAATGCTCTTAGGGTTATCAAAAAGTAGCAAATTTTTTTGGCTGCGATAATCAGCCATTTTGTATTTATTCTCAGATTGAGCTGGTGAGGTACTTTTCTTTGATAAGAAAGTCACAAAATATTTCTTAATTTGAAAAAAAAAGGTTTTTACAACAAAATACTATGTATATCTGAATACAATATGCCGTGAGATATTGATGGTTGCCCTAGATTGGTAAGAAAAAGGGAAATAACCTTCGGGTTGATCAAGAGGTTAAAATTAAGAAATACAAAACTAAGGGTAGTTTGCATATAATTTAGTCAACGGGAATCTGATTGCATTTGATTTGTCCACATTGGTTGAGTTATTTCCCCCATAATATTAAAATTCATTCCAAACATGATTTTATCTAACTGGTTATGACTCTGGCAGTCAACCCTCATTCACAACTCCAAAATTAGAATGAAATCAATAGTAAAAACGTCTATGTATCTCGCTACTTACAATTGGTACACAAGACTGTTACTATACCTACTTATATGTATGTTTAGCTATGTAAATGCAAATTCCGAATTCTGGTATAGCGAGCGAAAGCAAAGCTTTACTATGGTCGGTTAGACAAGTATGCAACTGTGACAATTTGAACTACTTCCTGAACCCAGTAAGAGCCAAAAAAAAACTACCTTAAAATGAAAAGTAGGAAACCCAAAACTTCCGTTTAGGGCCCCACGTTGGGCGCCATTTTTGTAATAAAGTCCCTGTGGTACAATGGATGTGATCGGCTATGCATGCTTGCGTTAACCGGGCACGGAACTCATCGGATTGGGAAGGGGTTCTTGCCGCCACTTCTTTCCCAAAGTCCTGAATATACAAAAAGAAAATCATGCACATACGTTTGTAACTAAAATTTCGGACGACAACAAAACTCAAAAAAAAATTAATTCCCAAACCCTTCCAATAACAGACGAACAAGTGTATGGAGTCCCCTCTTGATCTACCTTTAAACGTATAAGCCTCCCTGCTCTTCCTTTTCCAACCAAAAAGAGATACCTTTTCGTATCACCAACCCAACCATTCCTGTCAACCTAAGGCTCACATCCTCTCACAGCATTGAAACCAATTTACCAGCTAATTTTTTTATGTTTTTATAAATTACAATTCATTTATTTATAAATTCACTACCATAAGTTTTAATACCCATAAATTACACTAGGCATAAAAAAAATTTACATGATTCGATTTGTTAAATATATTAATTGGAAAGCCGTACAAATATAGCTTTTTATTCTGATCACCCTAATTTGTCCGGCGCTTATGAATGATAAACGAAAGGAAATATTCATAGATATATAAATATGTACATATATATATGTTTCAGTAACGTAAATACATATTAAAAGAACATGAACGTTAAGAGTGTAACTTGTTTAACATGACAGGAGAACAAACGAAAAATAGGTATTGCTTTATAACTTTGCGCAAGCTTAATTCTCTCTCTAGAGTGGGTGTTGGAATTCAGCTACTCTCTTGCGAAAGATAAAGGAGCGAAAAATCTACTATACATATGTAGGTATTTAAGAGCAAATAATGAAAGCAAACTTACATGTTGTTGTCCCGATCGCTGTCAGCAGGCGCCTGATGAGATGCTCGGTGACCTGAGAGTTGGTGCTCAACAGAGGTATGAATTACAGTAGATGCTTGAATATGTATGTATGTATGTATATATTAGATTTGTCGCTCGGTCTATGTTTTTTTTTTCTAATGTACCTATGTACTCGCTGACTCTAAATGGTCGTATTTTGTTACTCACGTTACCGCTATGATTATTTTACGCATCGCCAGAGGCGGTTTAAAAAACTTAAACTAGGGGTTACAAATGTATTAAAAAGTCTAGATTTAATTTTTGCTTTTCATTAGCATCAATTCATTATTAAACTAAATTTTACCTTGAAAACGTTAACTGGTTATAGTGGTAATCATTAAGAAGATTAGAAAAATTCTATACATCTTTAGTTAACCACACTAGATACTCGCAGAATACATTTTTTTTTGCTTGTTATTTGCTCTCTTATTATTATTATTTCACCAACTCTACCACGCGGTCGTAGTCTGATGGGCTCGAAATTTCTAAGATCTCTGACTGGCACTTTTTTTTTTTGTTTTTTTGTTGAAATATTATTACATCTTTATATTTCGCGCTTTAATTAATTGAATAGTCGATTCTGTTTTTATGCTTGCTTTGCAAAATTTCAATGATTTCAACCGATACTTTAGGTGAACTTTTTTTTTAGAACGACTTGACCGTCCAAGCGATGTCCCAGAAAAGAAAGAAAGCCTCCTCTCCGGAAGTTTAACTTGACATTTTTCTATTTAGTGTTTTGACATTTTTTTCTTTTATGTCTCATACGCCAATCTATTACTGACGAGGTAAATGTGTTATTAGCCGAGGTGACCATACGAAAATTATTCATAGTTAAGTTAAGAAAAAAAAAAGTTTAACAAACGAAAACAAAAAAAAAATGTCACAAAAGAAAGTTAAAATTGTCCACGAATTACGCATATTTTATCAAATTTCCTGAATAATTTCTACTAAAGAGATCAAGAAAACTCGCGCTCACACGTTTCGCTAACACATTTTTAGCTTCTTCAGGGGCAATTCCGTTTGATTCCGTCAGATTGAGTTTGAGGACAAACAATTTAACTCACACTATTTTAACCCTAGTTCAGCCGACGAGTCACCTGGGTGACAATTTCACATTTTCCGCACAGAAAAACATATTTTTAATAAATTCTGTTAACTGATTTTCCGTGACATCCTAAATTAATGTATTTTAAGTAGAAAAAACACAAAATTAAGTTTTAGGATTTTAGTCATAGCTAACTGCTACAGTTTGAAAACTTTTATTCTTGTTCTGGCCGACATAGTCATCTGGGTGACCACGAGTAAATACTAATTCACAAACAATATATGTACATATGAAAATATTATTGAGATATGATTGTTTATAATACGGAATCTTATACAAAGAGAAAATTTTATTCCCTGCACACAACACATTTGACAATGGATTGAATGTGCTCCTAGCACACCGGCCGTTTACAAACTAAACAAACTTTCCGGGAGTTCCGTTGTCTTTTATTTACTTGCTGACAAACATGCCACTTGCCTTTGATTATCATTCGACCAGTTTCATCATGGAATATTCAAAACAGCCTCTATAACAGTATGTACGTGGTAATCCTGCAGGATAGGGGGGTTTGATCCATCGTAGACCCCACCTTTTGTACAATTGTAGTCGATAATTATTTCAGGCTTGTTTGAGGCAGGATCGATTGTTGCATTATTGTGCAAGGAAAAAATAATAATTTTGTTAGCTTTAGCCTTGTAACTCAGGTTCACAGTATCCTCGCAGAATGCAAACTTCGATTCACCCAAAAGCGAAGACTTATCAAACTGCAGCTCTCTAGGAATGAAGCGCTTGTTTTTACGGACCGTGCCCACTAAACTGAGGTTGATCTCCTTAAGGACATTGGCAAGCTGCAATGAAGTGAAGAAATTGGCCGTGGTAATATTGCGACCACTATTTTTCCATAGTTGCACCAACTCAACCACAATTTTTTTACCTAAATGAGAAGCTGTCGCCTGTCCAGGTTGCCGACCTAAATACAATATACCATGCAACGGGTAGCTGGTTTCGCATCACACGCCCAAAATATTTTTATGCCGTATTTTGCTGGCTTTGACGGGATATATTGACGGAACGACTTTCGACCACGAAATGGATAAAGTTGCTCATCAATTGTTATATTACTGTATGATCGATAATGTTTCCGCAAATTGTCGTTCATAAGCATCCAAATTTCTGATATTGGAGCTGCTTAATGAGTTTCCTTTCGAGCCTCACGTGTTTTATGCTCATCAAAACGAATAAAGCGGAGGATAGCTTTGAATCTATTTCGGCTTATAGCTGCACGGTAGAGTGGAAATGAACAAGAAGCCCATAACTCATCAATCGCCTCCATGCTGGGCTTATGGACACCACAAGCTAACAAAATTTCATAAAATGCGTCCAATTCAATGCTCTCAAGTGTTTCCCATATTTTTGGTGGCGATTGTTAATGGTTATCGTTATTATTATATCCTTCATAACATGGAAAATATCAGACTAAACGCATCCAAGCGGCATGTAATTCTTTGGCAAGCAGACCCACCTAAACATTAACATAAGCAAGTAAATGAAAAATGTAGAAAGTAAAGCTGAACCCATTCTTCATTGGCTGACCTCTTTGTCTAAGTATATTGTGGGTACGAGTTTGAGCTGATGGTGATGGATTTTGAGACCAATGTGTTTTATCGTTTCGACCGCATTGTGTTGACCATAGCACTATCGACAAAATCATATGATGCGTCTATTTCTTCATCACTAGCTTGCTCATCCACTTCGTCCATCACATCACCTATTTCCTCATTTGATGCAATTTCGCCACCTGGTAGCCATTCATCATCTTCTACATCGTTGTCATCGCCAAATTCCACATCATCGTCATCATCATCGATTAACGATGTGCTGTAGGCGGTTATGGCTGGAAACCACTCTTTCTGCATCATTTTCAATCCCACTTTCTGTATTTCCACCATTATTGATGGATTTCAATTTTTCGCAATTGCACTGAATAAGAACTGTCAAACTATTAATGTTGCCAGATGCCTATTTTCACTTAATTGGACTTTTTCCGCAATTTTTCTGCAAAATTTTCTTTACTACCCTGCATTTGCAGCTGAACTTTCATTTTATTAAACATAGTCACTGCGTCGGCCGAAATGAGTTATAAAAATCGTCGGACGAACTAGGGTTAACATTAATACATACGAATTATTGAACACTAAATACTAATAATCTATATCATCTTTTGTGGTAGCTTTGTCAATACTAAAAGTTAGTTTATAATCATAAACATCAAATGTATGCGGCCGCAATGTTGTCTGTATCTGTATCTATGTTAGTTCAACTAAATATAAGATTAACACAGCAAAAAAACCTCATCCACAAAATATTGACGATAAGCCACACACGATTCCATAAAGCTAACATAGAGAAAATAAACATAATCTTAATATGCAATAATTATCCTGCTAAATTAATACGAGAACTAATAAATCAACAAATTATGAAAAACAGCATCCATCCAAATATAACACTGAACATAGACACAACAAAAACCAAAAAGAAATTTTACAGTGTAACGTGTATTCCCAACCTAGCCGACAACTTTGATCACAGCATAACTAAACCACAAAACTCAGCACTTGCCTACAAATCCAATTACACTTTTTCGACAATATACACAAAAACAAAGTGCTCAGTAGATGTCCACCAACAAAGCGATGTAGTGTATGAAATTAAATGCAAGGGAAAAAGAAGAATGCGGAAAAGTGTATATTGGGACAACTAAGCTGACATCAGAAAACAAAAAAGCAGTACAACATTAGCACAACATATTATAACAAGTGGACACACAGCTGATTTCGCAAACGCAAAAGTTATTGACAAAGAAAAAAGAGAGTCAACCCGACATACATTGGAGATCCTCAGAATAATGCAAAGGAGAGAAAAGGCTATGAACAGAAGGGAAGATACAGACAACATTGCCGCCGCATACATTTCATGTTTATTATTATAAATTAACTTTTAGTATTGACAAAGCTACCACAAAAGATGGTATAGATTATTAGTATTTCAATTTCAATTTATTTGTTTTGTTTTTGCACATAGTAAGACTAAATAAGTCTTGTGGTAGTACATCTTCTTGTAATTCGAAATAACAAAGTTGGTATACATACAAACGCAACTTAAAATTTAAGCTATTATATTTATAGACTAGGGCTAATTATTAAGACTGAGAAAGAGAGAAAGATTGGGAGGAGGGCGGAGGGGGGAATATAGGTCAGAAGTAGTTAGAAACTGCAGTTTTAAAACACCCTGCTTGTTTTATTAACTTTATTTCACTCGGTATTGTGTTCCATAGTTTTATGGCGCTAACAAAGAACATACGCTGTTAGTCCAAGTATGAATATGCGGGAACAATCAGATTCAATGTTCGGATACACTGGCCTAGTTTAATGTTTTTGTACAGGTACAATGGTTTTTGTGTGTATATTAATTTATGCAAGAATACAAGAGCCCGGATTTTGAAATACGAGTTTAAATCGTGACCCAGAATCTGTTTGGAATAATGAGATATATGGTCAAATTTTCTTTTCTCAAACACGAAACGCGCTGTGTTATTTAAAGCGATTTGCAATTTATGCTTTGAGTTATTATCAAGACTGCAATACACCAACTCTGCATACGATACATGCGGAACAATGAGTGATCTAACAAGTTTCAATTTCGTTTGTTGTGGCAATAAGTAGGCACTGCAATATAATTTTCGAAGAACATTGTATAGCTTGTTAATAACGGAGTTTATGTGATCAACGCATGATAATCTTGTATTGATTCTAAAACCCAGGTTAGTTACCGCCTCTTCAAATTTAATATTTATTCCGTCAAGCAATATTCGTGACATAGAGCTAAGGTCATATTTTGAATGAGAAATAGCAATCGCCTTCGTCTTTGACGCATTTAATTTCAAATTGTTAGCACAGGACCAGCTAGAAATACGAGTGAGATCTTCATTAAGCCTTTCTATCAAATCTTCAACAAGGCCTATGGGCCTTGACAAGTAGATCTGCGTGTCATCAGCATAGAGATGAATGGATGAATTTTGGCAACACTCAACAATATCATTAATAGACATGCAAAATAGAAAGAGACCTAAAATAGAGCTTTGCGGCCCCCCTGAAGGTTTCTGATCGGTTTTAGGCTTGAGTAGTTCTCACCACATTTGACTTGTTGCAGCCGGTTCGATAAGTAGATTTTTATTAATTGAAAAGAAAAAGCCCCAAATTTATTATGATAACGCAATTTTTGCAGGAATATGTTGTGATCAATACTATTAAAAGCTTTAGAGAAATCGAGCAACACTAACACTGTTAGATAATTTTTATCAAAGGCAGGGCGAACGTCCTCAAAAATTTAAAGCATGGCTGTAGAGCAACTATGCTGACTTCTGAAACCCGACTGGAAATTACTCAGAAGATTATTTTTGTCAAAGTGGCAGGTAATTTGTCGCGCTAAAAATTTCTTAAAAATTTTGATAGGGCCGGTAAAATGCTTATTGGTCTGAAGTGCTGGGGAGTGGTAGGACAGTTTATTTTTGGCACTGGTATTATATTTGCCATCTTCCAAAAATATGGAAATGTAGATGAGGCGAGTGGGAAGTTGATTATATGCGTAAGTGATGGTATTACAAATGGTAGGATAATTTTAAGGAATTTAAGACAAATACCATCAGTACCTATAGCATGCGACTTTACAGCATAAACACTGTATCAAGTCCGCCTCTGTTGCAGATACAAATCCAAACTCATCATCATCAGCATGCTCCCGCAGAGAAACATTAGCAGGTATTTCGGGCAGTTAGATGCTAGAAAGTTCGCGTTTAATATTTCTGGGTCCAGATTACACACACACTTATCCTCACCTGAGACCCCCAGGGATTTAAGGTTCTTCCAAAGGACTTTTGAAGGCAAACTAACATTATGCTTACATTGGAGGTATGCCTTTTTGGCTTCTCTGGCGCTTGAAGTTACTTTATTTCTTGCAACATGATATTTTTCCCATGATTGAGAACTCCTATAATTTTTCGAATTCTTATATGCTTTACTACGCTCCCTAATTAGAGACAACACGTGCGAAGTAAACCATGGTTTCTTATTACTACGCACTTTCACTTTACACACTGGTACAAACTTATCAAATAGATGGCTGACTAGTGCATTGAAATGTTGCAGCTTTTCATCAACTGTTGCGAATGACCAACACATATTCCAGTTAAGCCCTGCAGCCGCCTTGTTTAAGAGATCATGGTTAATACGCTTAAAATCTCTAACAACTCCTTTGCTTGATTTTGCGTATTGAACTGAATGTTGTAGGATAGGAATATCAACTCATGATCAGAGACTCCAGCCATATGAAGCTGTTCAAAGTGATTGACGTGATCTCTGTCACTGACTCCGAACACATCCAAAAGACTTGGTTTGTTGTGGGGTGCAAAGCGGGTAGCATATTTATTAACGATTGAAAGCTATCTATCAAACTCCTGGAAGAAAAATCATTACACAGGGGGTCTATATTTAAGTCACCACATACAACAATATTCTCATAGAAGATGGCGATATTCGCCAATTTATCAAATATCACTGAGATGTCATTTCTTTTGCTAGGGTTGTAAATGCATGCATGAAAACACTTGGTGTTATTATCATAAAATTCAGCAAAAATATACTCGACTACCTGTGAGTGATCTGATCTGCAAATCTCTTTCCATTTAAAATTATTTTTAAAATATAGAGCGATGCCACCACCTCGAGTCTTCGTTGCCCTATCACATCTTACTAGTGTGTAGTCGCACAGAGAAACTGCTTTATCATCAATATGATCTTTAAACTATCACCCCTATGCTGTAATCCATCGTAGATTCGATTTTGCTACGAATCGTAAAATTGGTATGCTGAAATCCGTGTTGTCTTATCGCAGTTTCGAAGTTCGTAGGCCATCTTCGAAATTCGTAATGTTGGTATGCCAGAATCCGACGTAGCTGTCATTTTTATGTATTTGTCGGAAATTTTGTACGAATAGCAACTCGTGTCGGAGCGAAACAAATTGTATTAAAATATCAATAAAATAAAGTGTGGAAACGCAAAAATATGTATGTAAGTTGAAGTGTAAATAAAAAAAATGTATTATTAAATGTTTACAAAATTATCAAGTCGACAATCACAACAAATCGCTCGCAATACGAAAAACTGGTGGAATGCATGAGCGAAAGGACATTGTCCGAGGCTTTGTAAAAGTAGTTAAAGATGATGTAGTGGAATTTTGGGAAAGCGTTTCAAGAATTAAAGCAGCACAATATTTAGTTGAATGGACGCCCTTAAAAAGAGGGAGCATACATTTATCATTTAAGCGAAATGGATCAGAACTGTCTCGTAGCAATCTTCTTTGTATATTAATGCAACAGTTGGCTGCAGCACGTTCTTTCTCCTGAGACAAAAGTGCATCGGCCACTGAATCCATTATATTTTACTTAATTAAGGAAAAGCCTTTTCAAATACGATTAAACAATTTTTTAAATTTCACTGTTCACTTGCGATTATATTTATTTTGATTTGTTTGTGTCAAAGCAGCAGATTAAGAACTTCGAATTTTACTATTTTAGTTGGCAACGCCGTTGATAGTTACGATCGGATTACAGCATACCAATTTTCGAATTTTCGGAACGGAGCTACGAATTCGTAACTACGAACTTTCGGATTACAGCATACGGGTATATGTCTCTGTGATACATATTAGATTGATGTTCAAACTATCAAAAACAAAATTTAAATAGTAAATTTTCTAAGCATTCAAACTTCGCGCATTCAAGTGACATACATTGAACCCATTGTAGCGATTGGAAATTAGTTTAAGCATTCCTCTTGCATGTTCTTTGTCAACTTGTTTCGCTATTTCGTTACACATTGACAGTTTATGGTTGAGAGGGTATGCAAGGTGCAGACATTGGCAAAGGGTGCTGTTTTTGTGACTTTAAGCCTACTCACGTTATAAACGGGGGGTGAACGAACACCAGCGCATAGCGTGCTGTCTTGCAAATACAGCCACCACAAGTGAACGATACTTATAACAGCTCATACTGATATTGACTTCGGCAAACCTGTACTCCGAATGACCGTGCACGAAACTAGCAAACGAACGAACAGAAACATCAGAGACTTACTCTGTACTGGAGGGGTTTACGGAGATGGGGACACTTTGCTCACGGTCGTTGTTCGTGTTGACATTTTTGGCATATTAGACAGACCAAACAATACACGGAAATTTAGCAAAGGTTTTAAATTCACAATATCGCAGATAAATGAAAGTTTATGCAATTTCGGTTTACACGGACAGCAGAACCGCTTACAAAGATTGTTGTGTTTTTTTTAGTAAATTGACACCCGGTGGATTTAATCGGAATAAACTGCAGCTACTCAAAAACACGTCTACTCTGCTGACAT
>NW_023458568.1:15812545-15824948 GCF_013731165.1 Rhagoletis pomonella | reverse complement strand
TCAAACTAATGGCCTTATTCATAAAAAATAAAATAGGTTTATAGTGTTCTATAAAGTGACATTTTCATACAAATTTTCGATTTATAAAGCAGTTAAAGTCTTCTTTATTTTTTCTGAATTTGGATGTAAATCTTTTATAAATATCTTTCGATT
The DNA here is from genome assembly GCF_013731165.1 of Rhagoletis pomonella. Lineage (NCBI taxonomy): Eukaryota > Metazoa > Arthropoda > Insecta > Diptera > Tephritidae > Rhagoletis > Rhagoletis pomonella. The sequence goes on along the minus strand of NW_023458568.1, from coordinate 15,824,795 downwards.
GACATCCATCCCGTAATATTTCATACAACTTGTGTATAAGTTAACTAAATTCGAATTTTCAAACAGGTGGCAGCCCTCTTCCAAAGTATTTTCAAACTAAAATCTTATTAAATCTCTTTTGGCTGACATTGTGATACACTTATATTTCAATGAAGTTATGATCAATTTTTGAATTTGATTGTTCAAACACGTGGCAGCCCTCCTTAATAAGGTTCGGAAATAAAGAGTTTTCAAACACATTTCGATTGATACCTATCTTTTAATAATTCATACAACTTATTGAATAATTTGAATGTAACTTTAAAACACATGGCAACCCTCGTCAAACTTTTCAAATGTTCAAACGAAAGATTTCTTAATATTCAATCGTTTGACTCCCGTATTTTTATAATTCATATAATTTTTGTATTAGTTAATTAAATTAGACCTTTCAAACGGGTGGCTGCCCTCTTCAAAATATTTTCAAGCTAAAACCTTTTTAACTCTCCCTTGACTCTCTGACATTGCGATACATATTTTTATACCCGAGCGCACTTGTACACAAGGGTATATTAACTTTGTTCACATAACGGTTGTTTGTAACAGCCCAAACGAATCGAGATAGATATAGACAAATGTATACATAAATGCTCAGAATGAATAGAGCAGTCGATTAACCCATGTCTGACTGTCCGTCCGTCCGTCTGTGTACACGATAACTCGAGCAAAAATTGAGCTATCTCAACGAAATTTGGTAAGGTAGGTTGGTATTGAAAATGGGCGAAATCGCACTGTAACCACGCCCACTTCCCATATAACGGTAATTTTTAGAAATACGAATACTGCGATATTTTAGTAACTACTGAAGATAATTTACTCAAAATTGATATTTACAATAATTTTCAGACGAAAAATAAAAATATTATAAATTTTTGGAAAATGTGCCTAGCCACGCCCACTTATGGCTACATGTGTATATCTTGGTAACCACTGCACCAATTTCTTCCAAGCTTGGCACAGTTGTTGGCCTCAGTACAGCATACCAAACCGCCGAAAATTTTTCAAATTTGACAATAATCACGCCTACATCTCATATAACGGTACTTTAGAGAAATACAAAATATTTAATAAATCAGTAAATATTAAAGCTGATTTATTCCAAATTGATGCTTGCAACAATTCTTTACCAATAAATACGTTTATGATAAAATTTTGAAAAATGGGCGGACACCGCCCACTGATGATCACATATATGTATCTCGGTAACCGTTCTACCAATTTGTACCAAACTCGGTATGGTTATTGTGCTTGCCACACAAAAGCCAAACCTTGAAAATTATTGAAATCGGACTAAAATTACGGCCGCTTTTTATATAACGCTAAATTTCAGAAATGCTTGAAACTTCAATATTTCGAAATTTAAGGACGCTAATTTACTCAAAATTGATACACCCCGGCTTACCAAGTAGCGGTAGCTTTCGCAATGGTGATAACATATATTTAACGTTTTAGCCGGGTATTTAATGTTCGGCTCCGCCCGAACTTAGACTTTCTTACTTGTTTTTATTAACATGTGGCAAGCTCGCTAAATAAAGTTCAGAAATAAAGATTTTACAAACCCCCTTCGATTGATATCCATATTTTAATGATATGATTCATTTAACTCAGTAAATAATTGAAATTTAACTTTTTAAACAGGTGGCTACACTCTTCCAACACCTCAAAAATATTCTTGCTATTCAAACTAAAGATTTCTTAACACTCTTTCGTTTGACATCCACATTGTGATATTTCATACAACTTGTGTATAAGTTAACTAAATTCAACATATCAAGTAGGTGGCAACCTTCTTCAAAATATTTTCAAAGTACTACCTTCAGAAACCTCTTTTGTATTTCTCCCATATGGTGATACATATTTCTCTTACCCAATTCTTGCCAACCCTCCTATAGTTAAGTTAAGAAACAAAGCTTTTCAAACCCCTTTCGATTGATACCCGATTTGTAATAACTGATTTGTTTTTTTAAATAATTTGAATATTTTTAAATAATTAGAATTTTTTAAAGGGTGGCAATTTTTTCAAAAAAGTAAAACCTCATTGCACGTCTGCAGGCCAGGCCTTTTAATCTGCCATCTGATCTTGGAAAATCGAAAGAACGGTACGGATATGAGGGCATTGATTAATTAATATTTGGAATTTAATTGTTCAACAGGTGGCAACTCTTTTAGAAAAAATAAGACCAGTTTGCACATCTACAAGCCAAGCGCTTTAATTTGACACCTCATTTTTGAAAGCGAAAGGTGCAGATCTTTTATCCTGAACAAAAAAAACCTTTGCGTATTAAATGTATAGATGGCTCAGATCTGTTTTCATTGTACAAGACAACCACAACACTATGGGAAAAATGTACATATCTTTGCATAAAGTCCAATTTTTTTTTTGGTTTTGTATTTTAAAATTTAACCTTTTTCCTAAATCTAAATATGTATCCCAATTAGTAAAAAAACTTATTCAAATTAAATCCTGATGGGAATACTTTTTTCATTCGAGTGCTTTCAAAGTCAGCTGATTGAAATTTTCGTTGTCTTAGAAGAATTTTGCAGTTAAAATGCAATTCATGCGTTTCACCACATAGATAACTCTTTTCAGAATCCCAAAGTATAGCATCAAAAACAACGAGGTTGGTGCAAGCCCGCCAGATCAGTCATATGGCGGCTATAGGGCTTCGAACCGAACAACACTTCAGAACTCCATAATACAACAACGAAGTTGAGGTAAGTCGGCCGGATCGGGTATATGCGGCTATATGATATACTGCCTCGAGCCGAACAAAATTTGGTAGGTCAACTCAAAACCCTTTAATATATATCTAAATCAAATTTCGGACTGATATCTTCATATCTAGACATAATGTCAAAAATATCAATTTTTTCCCCATAGTACACAGGCTGGTTTTATCGAAACTGTTAAATGGGAATATAAGGTTTACTTTCTTATGGCTTCTACCGCAGACAAGAGCGAGCACTTTCTCCTTTACGTTTTCCCAGCAGATTAAGAATCAATTATTACAATGGCCCTTCTGGCAGAATTGGGATTCCCTTCTTTCCCTATGCAGAGTGGCAGTCAGCGTAACTTAAACAAACCTGTACGGATAGTCCCCGTACCAACAACTTGGTTGCTTGAGTACGTAAGTAGTTCAACAAGAAATTGTCCAATTTTTCAAGCTCAATCAAATTTGAATACTGTCTATCGTGACACGAACTTGTTCTATTTTGCGAATCTTGGCATTGTCCAAACGATTTGAATATTCTTCGAACTTTTAAGCAAGAAGTAGCGTTTTCGTGGGGTTTACGAAAATTATGAGTACGATGAATTCAACAATGGGGTCTACCACATAAATATTTTAACTTCATTACAAATTTATAGACGAAACTGTTTTGATTGACCCAGCGAATTTCTGCTTAGTGCAGCATTGTATATTTTTTCTACTTACACTTAAATATCACATTACTTATCAAGTAATTAGCAATTGTTAATATAAGTAATTTAACTTAATACTGGTTTTCACTATGTGATATTTTGACGCCACAATTTGGCGACATATTTTGACACAACTTTATCTCCTTTATTCATACCTTTACCGATTATATTATGGGCCAAAAACTGACAGATAGCCGATTTCGCAGCGCATGTACACGACTAAAGACCTATCCTAATCCAAATCAATCGAGAAACCGCTTTATGATCCCATTTAACAATGTGTTTTCACTTATTTGACAACAAATGCCTCTGAATTTGACATAGTGAAAGCCCATCTTTAGTTCCCAAGAGGTTAGACAGGTACAATTTTCTTAAATCCAGTACTAGAGTTAAACGATACGATACATTTAAAATGTACAATTTAAATATTAGACAAAAAACTTACAGCGAGGCATTGCTAATACGTGCACAAATTAAATGATTATGAGTGTAAATGTCATTTGATCTATACAAATTAATAGTAGCCTTCATGAATATATTTACGTATGAATATGCACAAAAAATATATAAAGAAAAACACATATGGATACATAATAAAAAAGACGAAATGCATAAAAATAACAAAATGTATGTTATTAATCAGATAATAAATACTTTGTATTATCATATATTGGCTATATAGATATTTTACCTCAAACTTAGGTCAGGAGATGCACAGCGAACCGCAACGCTTGGAATCTGTGGTACCAGGCGCATTGCACAAGCAACTTGATTGCGCCATAATTTTAAATAAAGATCCTTTTGGCTTTCGGTGGGCACTTTCTTAGTTGGCGCTGAGCTGCGCAGTAATGAAGCGCGATTATCACTAACAGGTCTGCAGATAAATGTAATTTATAGTGCGGTACGAACGACCGATTCAAATGAAAGCAACTTACGTGGGATCGATGACGCTGTAAAGTGCTGTCACGCGTGAATAGCAGATGGGCCAAGCCTGCGCAACGGCGGAGGCACACTGCTGCAAAATACGGTTACGTTCCAGAAAACCAAACAACACCATCGACCACGGATCGAACTGTTGCTGCTGATGTGTTGCGCTACCTTGTGACAAGTTCAGAGTCGAAGTTGATGATTTCGACGTGTCTAAAGAAACTAAATTTTAAATTAGCAAATGTTTAAAATTATTAAGGGCATTATTTTACCATCTGTTAACCCCGCCATCCATATACCACTTGTTCGTTCGGCAATCCATTGCAAATCGATTGCATTCGCATTGAGGATCGCAGTCTTCTCTGAAGGTGGCAAATGTGGTAAACACTTCTCAAGTACCTGAAAAAGTTGAATTCCTGTAATGATAGTAATTGCATATTTGTAATAATTGTGACGCACCTGTGGACAGCACTTATCAATTACATCGATCACTGGTGGCTCCGTCTCTGGTATGCCCAGTGCTTTCATAAGATTCTTCACTTCTTTCAAAATCATAGCTGCCAGCTTTCGCAAGAATGGACGATAGTTACAGAGCAGTACCAGAGCAAAACCCTCTACAAAATGTAGCGTGGTAACCAGCGGTATCTCGTTTTTCTTAGCAGCATCTCCAATATTAATGACAGTCGTTTGCGTAATGCTAGACATTCCGCTAGATGTAATGCTGGAAGTGCCACTTGAATTTGTGTTTACGCTTTTCACATTGCTTGCGCTAGAGAGCTGGCTTGTGGCAGTGTCTTTACCCGGACCAGAGCCACTTAAGGCAGTCGCAACTGTTGCGACACCAACACCACCGCCAACTCCAGCAGGAGCATTTACTACTCCGGCACTTGTCATTGAGATTTTAAGCGCATTCGCGCTTGAATTTCCATTGCCATTGACATTTATTGCACAACGCCAAATGTTCAGAAATACGAATAGCATTCGAGTACAATTTTCCAATAACTGCGGATAAGTGTCGGTGACATCGCGCACTAGAAACTGGGTGTACCCGTGCACGACGTCCTGACGCCAATCCGGAAAGTCAATCACCAAAGTTTGCAGCGACTGGTGTGTTAAGATGCGCAACTCTTCGTCCATGTGCACAGTCAACCGCGAGAGCAAGTCTACCAACTCCTGTGGGGTCATCGTCTCTGGTATGAGACGAGGTACTGCAGCGACGCATGTGCGAAATAGATCGATCCGTGGCTTGCGCTCACCAGAGAGCATCTCATCGGGTTCTTTATTCTGATTCTGCGTGTTTGTCATCATTAACGGGCGACCGTAATGCACGTCCAGTGCTCGCAAAATGTCCACAAAAACACGGCGCACATGTGGAAAATAGGTCGACATGCCAATGCTGCGGGCAGTATCGTCGGTTAGCATTTTATTGATGTATGTTTTCTTCACTCGCAATGTATTGCCGGAGGGTAGCACAGGCACAGTGCGTGGCATAGGTGGTTCGCCGTCTTTTTGTTGCAAGGAATCGGCCACAACAAGAAATGCGCGTAGTCCGATGCTCATACGTTCCGGATTTAAAATCAACTAGCACAAAAAGAAAAAAAGAGAATTTGCATACACACACCAACTTGATTTTACAACTCGCTACTGACCTTAATCGAACGTCCCACGCAGAGTAAATCATAAACAATTTCCCGCATGGCAAAATCCAAACGCTCCTGCGCAATGAACTGTATGATTTTCACAAAAATGTTCAGAGGAGTATCACGGGGCACGACACCTTTTGAGCCTCTGTGGGATGATGAAATTAACATGTGTTTTTGAGCACAATCATTTACTTAATAATCGTTTTCAATTGCCACACTTACTTTGGAAATAAGGAGTTTACTATACTTTGTAGTCTTGAATGAGTCGCCGAATTGGATTCACATTTTATCCTTATCATGTATACCCATAATAGACGATAAAGCGACTCCAGTGCTACTCGGCTCATTTTCGCATCACGGTTTTTCAAATTGCTAAGGCACATGGCTAGGAAATAATGCCAATTTGAAAGGAAGAATGTTTTTTGCGACACACAGAGCAAGCATGTGACTAACGGAAATAAAGCTAGACGATGTTTCGATTTCGTCGAAGCATCCAAGGTTTGTACATACAACAGCTCAACGAAATTTTTCACACAAGGAACATTAACCTCATTTTTCACAGCCTGTAAGTGTTAGAAAATAAAAAAGGAACTTAATTTTTGATTTCGTATACAGATTTATTTTATCGCTCATTTACTAAAGGACTGTCACAAATCCAAAAAACGGGATATTTCAAAAGTTGCGTTTAAAGTGGTTGATTTAATTAATTTATTTAGAAAATATTCCTTCCCTTAATTTCCCTTCCCTTAATTCCCTTTATTTAGAAAATATTCATATTCCCTTCTAAGAAAACGTTAACTGTGTACATATGTAAATATGCTTCTATCTATTTTAAAAATAAGAATTTTTTGGGCTATTGTAAATACATGGACGCATTGGCTTCGCTTCGGAAATCAACGATGAACTAACTAATTTAACTTATCAAAATTACATAGCAATAAATATGCTAAATTTCCCTACTGGGTGTGAGACTACAATGATCGTTTACTCACGTTGTTTATATTTATATTTATTTTATAAAAAAATAACCAAACGTAAATATCAACAAAAAATAATATGTTAAAACTTGTCAAAATGTGGTGCGGCTATAATTATATCCACCACTGTATTTAACTAGAATTTTCATTTTGAATTTTGCAGAGCTCTACCATGACCACTTCCAGAGATATGCGATATGAAAAATTCGGTTTGTATCGTAACTTTTTTGTTTTGGACCTTCCGATATATATCGATGTATTTTTTTCGATGCATCGACTTTTCTGTGCACTGTACACTGTACATATTAAAATTATTTTGTATGCTTCCAAACTCTTTGCTCTAGTAACTATTCTAAATGTCGAAATTTCACTATTTATGCACTATTAGAAATACATTCTATTAATATAATGCAAAAGGTATGGGTATGAGTTATTTGCACTAATAAATTGCTAATTTATTAATAGAAACGTTTAGTGCCAAACAACCATCTGCAAAATGATATTAATTGATATATATGATATTGACACTCTAAAACCCTTTGGAAATTTGGGCACATTTTAAACAGCAATTTCCAAAATTGTTTCACATAGCTTATAAACATAGTGAAATAATGGGCACGTTCAGAAGGCGCAACAGCTCAGTAACTGTCGCAATTGTAAAAATTTAATCTATTATTTTAGCTTTTTTTCAATTCTGGCATTATCCTTTGGTTTTGTTGCACACCTGCCCGATTTCGGCTTAGGTCCTTATCCTGAGGGACTGAAAACATCAGTACAGCAACGTTATGTGTGCTTTTGCACAAGCGGCAAGAATTTCTCGACATGTTTTTTTTTTTTTCTCAAATCAAAAAACTTCATAAGTTCTCGCTCAAAAGGGTGTCAAATGAAAGAAAAAATTATGATAATAAATTACCAAATTAGTGCACCGAAGTAGAATCTCATTGCTAGCTCGCACACATTATATTATGCTTATTGTCGTCACTTCAGTACCTTCCGAAAACTTTTTTCACACAACAAAACAAACCAAAAAAACTGGGATTTGTAACTATTTAAATCAATAAATACATTTCACTGTGATTTAATACTTAAACATTTATCGAAGCTCTGATTGTTTAATTTTCTTGTTGTATACTTTTAATTGAAAGAAACTGTAAATATTTTCATTCGATGCATCGAAAATATCGATGCTTTTATACGATATATCGATATGAATCGATGCTAAATATGTTTCGATGCATCAAATGGAAAAAAACAACGATGTATTTTTTTGACTTGCTTTGCGGCGCCTTAAAACACTACTGCTTGCTTCTATATTATTTGAAAAGCTCTCCTACCATAAAATAAATAATAAATAAATGGGTTGGAAACCTACTTTATTTTTATTTAAAGTGGCGTTTTTATTTTTTCTCTCTGACCGCAGGATTTATTTTGAAGGACTTTGTAATTTCAAAGATATGATTAATTCCAAAAATTATTAAAAAAATTCAATGCAATGTAGAATAAAAGTATGGGTAACAAATGCAATAGGAAATTGTTTTAGAATTTAAAAGATTAAAATTTTTTGGATTCACAAGGACGAATAGGTAATTTTTAAGCTGACAAAGTTTGAAGAATGAAATTCGAGGATGTTATCGAGTTTATATAAGCCCTTAACATATAATTTTTTCAAAAACATATATTGCGAGATTTCAAGGATAAAATTTTTAAATGACATTTTCAATATTTACCACCATTTCTGTACCAGAAACCAGTGATCGGACTTAGAAAAATTCTGTGTGGTAGAATCTGGAAAAAAATGTGGTAGATCTCAGGTTTTGGATCAAACTTTGTGCAAAAATTAAAGAAATTCTGTGAGGTTTCACCTAAATTGCAAACTTTTTAATTAGACTCTAAAAACCATTAATTTTAGTATAACAAAGTGCAAGATTGAAGTTGCTAAAAATTGCATTGAGTTTTGGCAACTTTTTTCTTGACAGTGTAAAGCGGTTCCTTCCATATCAAGATAGTTTTCGAACATAAATTTTTTTGCAACCTTGCGGAGTGCTGCCAGCCGATTTCGACAATTCTCAAGTAAATGTAAACAACGCCTCAATAACTTTAGATGTATGTTTTTGAAATTTGCTAATACTTTCACAAAAATCGCGGTTTTTTTATTTTCGCTATTAATTCTTTTTCATGTATTTTAAAATTTAACATAACGAAGCCACGTTTCCTGTCGAAAAATTGATTATTGAGAAAATTTACTATTTTACAGTTTATTTTATCCTCCCATTCTGCTTTGTTTACTTTTACTTGAGTAATTTCATCGCCGCCGGGAATGCGGAATCTTGTATTATATCATTCTTGTTACCATATAGTGTTTAGTGTTGGACAATTTTTGCTCTTAAAATTAAAAAAATTATGTCGAGCAAAAATAAAACTAGGTACTCAAAAACACCAATATGTGGTAGATTTCAGACTTTGTGTGGTAGATCCTCAAAAAAGTGGCAGATAATGTGGTAGAAGTCCGATCACTGCCAGAAACTTGAATCTGTTTAAATTCTACAGGATTTCCTCATTAATTTTATACCCATACTTCTTCTCTAAGCACATTTCTCTGAATTTTTAAATCATTTTTGAATTACTGACGTCAGAGTGAAAAACTAAAAACGCAATTTTACTATATTTTTTTTTTTGTCTATGAATTTACAATTCTTACAGACTAAGCATAGGTAAATTTAAAGGTAATGTTAATTACAATACAAAAAGCAGTCTTTAAATATTTTTACTTAATAATGTTTTTACTTGGGAACTTAGGCCAAATTTAGTGGATAAGAGGTCGAGGTCCAAAGAAACAAAGAGTTTATTCAATTCGACGAGAGTTCTATTAACCGGGGCATTGAAGCTATATACAGTCTTGCTAGTGACAACATAAAACACCTCATAATGACGCAACATTCTACAAGGAACACTGAAATTGATTTTACCTAACAGTACTGGACAATCAACAGTGCCCGAGATTATGTCAAATAGAAAAGAGGTTGATAAAAGTATTCCACTGTTGTGCAGTGTCATTAGGTTAATCAACTGACAGCGAGAGCTATACTCAGGCTTAGGTTCAGAGAAGTGCAGAGAGCGTAGGGCAAACCGGATAAACGCCTTCTGTACAGATTCTAATCGATTTATATGTTTTTGGTGGTAAGGCCTCCAAATGAAAACGGCATACTCTAATATCGAACGGACAAAGGACGAATACAATAGTTTCAAAGTGTGCGGATCTGAAAACGAAGAACTATTGCGCCGTAGAAACGCGAGCATCGAGTAAGATTTAGAGACAACATAATTAACATGTGTAACAAAACTAAATCATCAAAATATACCCCCAGGTCTTTAAACTCATTCACCGAGTCTAGATTTGTTGACGAAACACGATAGGTATTACGGATAGGATTATGAAGCTTAGAAGACGTGATGTGATGGCATTTCTTAAGGTTAAGCGGCAATTTGTTTTTAGTGCACCAAAGGTACAACATATCGAGCTCCGCTTGCAGATAACTTGAGTCTCGAGCATTTTTTATAACCGAGTAGATTTTTAAATCATCCGCATACATTAGGAATTTAGCTGAAAAAAAGCACGATTCTATGTCATTCACAAATAGAATGAAAAGCAGCGGACCCAGTATACTTCCTTGGGGGATACCAGAGGTTGGAACAAATGCGTTAGAAGAAATGTCATCAATAACGACATAGCTTTGTCTACCGTGCAGGTAAGATTCAATCCATCGTAGGAACACAGAGTGAAAGCCCAGCTTGAAAAGTTTGATAAGCATAATTTTATGTGAGATTCTGTCAAAGGCTTTAGAAAAATCGGTATAGATTGTATCAACCTGACAGCCCATTTGAAAGGCAGCAAAACAATCATCCGAGAATACCGCTAGATTGGTTAAAGTCTTCCCGTTACAAAACCGTGCTGATTGATAGAAATTGACTGTCTGAGGTTGAAAAAAATTTTGTTTTTTATGATGCACTCAAGTAACTTAGGTACTGTGGATAATTTTGAAATAGGCTTATAATTTTTGACGTCACATTTATTACCACTTTTGAACGTAGGGGTAATTGAAGTTAACTTCCAATCGGTAGTAACTCTACCCGCGGATAGAGATTTGTTGAAAATTTCTGTCAGTGGCTTAACTAACGGTGGACAGTTTTTGAGTAGGATAACAGAAAATCCATCCGCGTCTGTCTGTGAGGACATTTTTAATTTGTCAATACCCTATAGCGTATCTTCCTCAGTAATAAACAAACAGCCAAAGTTAAAAGATGACTCAGAGGCACAACCATTCGCGGTGTCCGGGTCGACGATATAATCATCATCTACTACGAATTCGACGCAAAGAAATCAGCAAAAAGATTTGCAGCTTCGGAAATTGAGCTAGCTTTTTTGCCATTGTAAAAAACCGACGTGGGGATATTAGAAACACCTTTTTTGACTTTACAAAGCGCCAAAAAATTTTCGGGTTTACTTTAATATTATTTTCAAAATTTTGCACATAACTCTTATATCGCACCTTATTGAGCTTAGAAAATTTATATTTGTATGTAGTATATAACTCAATGCCTCGGATTATTTAACATATTGAACTTTTTGAAAAATTGATTTCTAAGGTTCTTTAGACGATAGAGCTCTCTCGAGAACCATGGGCGTTTATAAGGATGCTTTGAATTAATAGGAACATGTTGTTTACATATTTTAAGAACAGTATTTTTAAATACTCTAAAACAGTCGGCAACATCACCACCCCCTATGATAATGTCCCAATTTATTCCAGATAAGAGATAATTTAAAGTCTTAAAATTACAACGATTATAGTTAAAAGACATCTTAGGATTCTCCCTAGGAATCTCAAAAAACTCTATAGACTCAACTTCTAATATAAGTGGAGAGTGATGTAAGTTAGGCGCGGAAATAGCAGACGGCGGGGGATATAACTTAAACTTAATATCATGACTTAGAAAATTAAGATCTAGTAGACGATTCAAAGTATTATGGAAAAGCGCAGTCTGCCAACACGAAGTTAAGTTTTCAACTGTAGCAGCACTTCCAGTAATTGGAGAGTGTGAGATATTTGAAGCAATAGAGCTCGCCGAATTCATAATGTTTACATCACGAACCTCAGTGGAATTCTCTCCGTGAGCAGCAGTCATACGGTTTCTTTTGCCGTTATTTACTTTGGCATCAGCAACAGATGATTTGGTAGATTTAG
>NW_023458568.1:15811098-15812445 GCF_013731165.1 Rhagoletis pomonella | reverse complement strand
ACACTATAAACCTATTTTATTTTTTATGAATAAGGCCATTAGTTTGAAAATATCTTTGATTAGGCTTACCGGCTTTTCGAAAAGTCATATCGATCTAACTAAGTACATATGTATATTATACGAGAAGGCATTTTTTGTGATAGTCATTAAATTTGCACAGTTCTCTCGAATGGGCGGTCATATTAAAAACCATAGCGAGTAGTTTTATATTTTTATTGAGAACTTTTTTTTCTCGGTATAAGGTCATTTGAAATTAGATGAAAATATAAACCTGCACTATGCGAGACGACCTCTCTTCACTCAGAAATGTCTGACTAACATTTGGAATACTTTTTACCCTTTGAAACCCAAATTTGGGCGTTTTAACGCCACGCGGGTTCACTAGTAGTTTAAAGATAGTTTGATTGCCAGCATTTTGGCGGAATTGCTTAACTAAAGATTAGTTCCTTCCCATGTCAGCTCGTTCGCAATGCTGCTTCCACGAATATTTCTGTGGCCGGGAATCCAGCCTACATTCTGTGTGCATCGCGTAGCGAAATTACTTATATAGGGTGACCAGATGAGTCGAAGGAAAGATCAAGACACTCTTAAGACACCCCCCAAACTTTCGAAATGTGAGATTTTTCTAGAGTTTATTAGACATTCTTCTTTCGAGCGTGAATAATTTAGTGAGAGAAGAGACCAGGACGTTTGCATGTATGTATATCAAAAACAAGTAATTTAAAAAGAATGGCCCGTAGTCAAAGAGAACTTAGATAAAGGTTTTAACTATTAAAATTGTGCATTATTGTAATGACCATTTTAACTGTTTTAACAGAATTTTAACTTTAAAATGAGGAGACCGCGATTTTAAAATAGTAACATAAGGTTCTCAGTAGGGATGTGCCGGGCATCCGGTAGATATCCGTAATCTGGCTTATCCGGCCGTTTTTCTGCTATCCGAATTCCGAATTTTGATTAAGAAGATTCAATTCAATAATCTAGATACATTTTATTCAATTGTATGTTACCAGGCTGGTCTGATCTAAGTGTTTTGTGCAAATAAAACTACGTTATTTCACTTTCTGGCCCAGCGTTTCGTTAACACATTTTTATCTTCTTCAGATGCAATTCCGTTTAATTAAATCTGTCACGAACCATAAAATACAAGAACACATTATAACCAAAAATAATAAATGGGAAAATAAAAAAATGACAAGAAAAACCACAGATTGAGTTTGAGGACAAACAATTTAACTCCCACTATTTTAACATTAATACATACTAATTATTTAACACAGAAACAAAATACAGAGAGGATATGTCAGCAGAGTAGACGTGTTTTTGAGTAGCTGCAGTTTATTCCGA
>NW_023458568.1:15810222-15810998 GCF_013731165.1 Rhagoletis pomonella | reverse complement strand
ACCGATTCAGCAGTCCTGTAGTCACTCCCCCGTACTGCAGGGTTACTACCATGAACCAACGACTACAGATCACCTAATCAGCCATCGTTGTATTTGTAACCGAATTTCAGAAAAAAGTTTTCGTAGCGTTTTTGACGTTTTTCGGTTTTGTTTACACCGTCTTCTACCTCTTCGTAGTGATTTTTCAGTGATTGAATGTGTTTTCTGCAGCGATTTTAATTATAAATTTTGGTTTACTACATATTTATGATATAAAATGAAGTGCTGTGTGATTGGAACAAGTTTGTGCGTATGTTTGGTTTGCTAAAAGGCGTAAATTATCGTGAAAAGTGGGTGCACGTTTGTGGCCAGCACGTTGGCATTGAAAAATCGACCCGTGGTAATGATATGCGATTGTAAAACACTTTCAATTATGAAAACCATATTTTATGAACTTTTTTGCTAATTGTCATCAAGTTTCCCTTTGTATATTTTTTAATTAATACCAATTGAATCGCACTCAATCACCGCGCCTTTTTCGTTTTCTTTGTTTGTATTCATTCTTAGGCAGATGTCAAAAACGCTCAGAAATATACTTTTTTCTTGCTTCTTTGATTAGGTGATCTTGTATTTTTGGTTCATGGCCCCCGTAGTAACCCGGGTTACTACACATACACACGCATCCACACAAACATACACACCCCCACACAAATACATGTACATATACATATCTATACATACAAGGACGAATTTTCATTATAACGGGTGATTTTTTTGAGGTTAGGATTTTCATGCAT
>NW_023458568.1:15806631-15810122 GCF_013731165.1 Rhagoletis pomonella | reverse complement strand
ACTATAGGGATACTGTTTCAGGGAAAACAGTGTAGAAAAAATTTCCAAAATTATTTTTTGTCCCGTATTCGGCTCTCATATATATGGTCACCGTAATTATACGTAGTGTATCTGTAATGGAAACATTAAATTTTGAACACTTTTCACTTGATTTAAATACGAACATGTTTAAACGGTAATCAAATAAAAAATTTTCATGTTTACATCGCGTTAAAAGAACATTTATTTTCGAATAAATTGATACCTCACCTAATGCAATTGCAAAAAAATTATTTTCTCTTAAGCAAAAAAGTTATTTTTGATAAAAATTTAGGAAAATGAGCGTGGCATCGCCTATTTATTTATATCAGTTATGTGTATCTCAAAAACTACTTGACCGATCTCAACCAAATTTGATAAACTCATTGTGCTTAGCCTCCTTAAGCACCGTGTTAAATACCACCGGCTATGCTACCATTGAACTGCGCCGAGGTGGACGTGATACGCCAGTAACAATACACAATTTACATCAATATATCTCATTGGTGAAATATTGGTTCCTCATCGAAGGCGTCCAGAAACAATTTGAGGCATTGCGTGAAGGTTTTGACTCAGTGTTTCCGACGCAACGTCTGCGTATGTTCTATCCCGAAGAGTTGGAGAATGTGTTTTGATGTTCTGGGGCTAGCAACTATCAACGTTGGGAGATTAAAATGCTGCAAGATTGTTGCCGCACCGATTACGGTTTTACACAAGATTCCCAAGCTATACAACATTTGTACGATATACTATCATCGTATACTCGCGATGAACAACGATTATTCCTGCAATTCGTTACCGGCTCGCCACGTTTGCCAACCGGCGGCCTCAAATCGCTAACACAACAGCTAACCATAGTGCGTAAAACGTTTGATGGTAATCAAAATCCAAATGATTATTTACCATCGGTGATGACATGTGTGAACTATTTAAAATTACCCGGATTAATCGGACAAAACTCACGTTCTCCACCCACATATATTTAGAGGGAGGAGGGAGGAGGGGGAGTAGGTTTTGTGCGATTTATATATATTGTTATACATCATTTTACAGGTTTATAAATGTTTTCGAAACATGTTTTGTTTTTAAAATCGGATGAAAAATAGTCAAGCTCTTAATAGCTAGTACATCAAGTATGAACATAACGGTTGTTTTTAAATAAAATAAAAATGGAAGGTTCAGGAACTATACGGAACCTATTTTTATGTTGTACTCGACCATATATACAACCTACACTAGGTTTTGTTTCGGGTGTATTTCATGACTTTTCTTTGTAGCACCGTGCTACTGATAAAATCCAATCATTAAAAATTAGCTAATGACTATTTCGCAGAATTTTTTGATTCGGCAAATGCTCTCAAAACTCTCCCTCAAAATTGGAACGTGTGTTACCAATATATTTCATTAATTTTTTCTTTTAATTAATTAATTTAAATACGAAAATTAGGTATATTAAATAAACCTCAGTTATTTGTGTATAAAGATCTGTTGACCTTGTCTGTAAATATTAGATCAAAAGCTAAATGCGCGTTTAACTCTTAAAATTGGGTATTGAATGTAATGCCAGTTACAATGGAATTGCCCTATGTATTTTCTATTATATTTCAAACAACCGTTATGCGAACAATGTTAATATACCTTTGCGCTTGTGCACAGTGCCTTATTTTTACTTTCGCACCGTGTTATTTAACATATTCACCAAAATGCGCTTTAATAAATACATATGTGCTATACATGCATTCTCCAATATTTATTTCTATTTATATTTATATTTCTATTTCTATTTCAATTTAATTTTTCTTGTAGGTGCTAATCAGCATTTAAATGAAAACGTTGCTTTCACGTTAGCACAATCTAATTCTACCTGCATCCTAAACTCCCCAACCGATAGTCCAACCGCGTCTTCAACCCATAAACTCTCCGATGATGGTTATCAGCAGCAGCAACAACAGCAGTCGACAAACCATAACAATAACAGTAACACGCATCAAAGCTCGACCGGAGTTGGGGGAGCTAATAGCAATTCACAAACCCAACGTCATTCGACACATTCTTCAAACGAATATCCATCAACGCCGAAATCCTCACGCGCGAGTGGTGGTTGCGCGGGAGGTGGCGGGGCAAATTCGCCAATAAAAATTGGATGTAGTCAGCCGATCAATGATGAGAATACACCGATACACTTTAATATTGACTGTAGTACCATAAATGAGTCACAGCATTGCACCGCAGATACTGTCTATGTAGATAATTCAAATAATAGTGCTATCAACGATAGCAATAGTACTAGTAGTAGCACGAGCGTAAGTAATGCTGGCAACGATAACAACGGCACTGGTCGCGCAGCCCAAACAGATACAATTGTAACTTCGACGCCTTCAGCGGCAGCAACGGCGACTACAAACGCGGCACTTGGGAGTTCTGTGCCGATGGTTATACCACCACGACAAGCGCTCCTCCCTTGGGGTACCCATTCGCGTACATCGATCGTTAATGTAATACCATATACACAAGCTCTCGATATGCCGTTGTCACAGAGCGGGTCGCAAACTTCGTGCGGCAATGAAGTATCGACGCCACCGCGGCCAGGTGAGATTGTCATGCGGAATTTATTTAGTGATTTTACAGTGCAGGCGGAGAAGAAGATTGAATTAGTTATGCTGGAAAGCGCTGATAAGCATTTGTCGAAACTGTTGCAACGTGGTGAGGACCAACAGTTCGACCAACTGCTGTCGGCGCTTGGCTCAGTAGCTGAGCACTGTCTGCCATCGCTGCTGCATACTTTATTAGCCTGGCACCGCCGACAACTCTCCGATGGCGAAATCAAAAACGATCTCAAGCGCATGGAGAAGAACGCTGTGCCCAAGCCGGCTACCGATCTGGAGTTTCAGTTACAACGCCGAGAAGCTGCTGTAGAATTCATATTTTGCTTAGCTCTAATTGAAATACTCAAACAATTGCCCTTCCATCCGGGACACGAGGATCTCATTCGCAATATAGAGAATTTAGCCTTTAAACATTTCAAGTATAGGGAAGGTTTACAAAATAATCCCAACGCGCACAATATTCATATGATATCCGATTTGTATGCGGAGGTCATCGGAGTTTTGGCACAGAGTCGTTTCTCGTCAGTGCGTAAACGTTTTATGAGCGAGCTGAAGGAGTTGCGGGCTAAGGAAGTTTCTAACACGACAACACAGAGCATTATTAGCCTGCTGATGGGCATGAAATTTTTTCGCGTCAAGGTAATTATTGCTTAAAGCCGTTAATAAATGTCGGTTAATAAATATTGTTTTCCTTTCTTTTTCTGTGTGTAGATGGTGCCAATTGAAGAGTTTGAGGCTTCCTTTCAATTTATGCATGAATGTGGTCAGTATTTTCTCGAAGTTAAAGATAAGGACATCAAACATGCACTGGCGGGTCTGTTTGTGGAGATTTTAGTTCCAGTAGCAGCGGTAATTATTATGAGTATT
>NW_023458568.1:15805022-15806531 GCF_013731165.1 Rhagoletis pomonella | reverse complement strand
AACATCTGCCGCAGCGCGCACGCCAAAACCTGTGTCCGGATCTTGCTATTTATGTTACGCACAAGAGGAAAAACGCCGTAGACCAGAAAGCTGTGCGACAAATGTAAGAAGCCAATGTGTCTTGAACATTCGGTCACATCAACAAATTGCTCTATTTGCCATGATTTTCCTTAGATATAAGATGCATTTTTATAATTTTTATAATAAAAGTCAATAATATAATGTGTGAAATGAATATTTTTAATTTTTCAAATAAAAAAATAATATAAAAAATGTTTTTTTTTATTATTATGAGGATTTTTACTATTGGGGTACAAACGTATCCCGGGTGTGTGTTTACGTATATAATGTGTTTGGAAGGCTGTAGCTCCTGAACCAATGGTCCGATCTGGTTCAAATTTTGAATTTGAACTCAAAACTAAATAATCTTCCTAGATCCGAGGTATAGAGGTATAGCGGTTCAAAAGTTACAACACTTCAAAGTTGAAAGTGGATACATTTGTACCCGGGTGTGTGTTCTAGGGTTAAAAGACTCTAAGGCTTTTAACGCTGCCTGAATATCTGACATAATATTTATTCTGGCCTCATTTGCCTTCTACGATAAAATTCGCGAACACAGACTTCGATTGCGAAGACCTCCGCCCAGAATATGGTTGGGTACAAGTCCATTGGCAGACTTTCCTGGAATCTTGGTCCAAGTGCGTCATAAAGTATATATGGATGTTCGTATTGTATATTGGCAATAATAAGGGAATACGTTTGTACTGAGGAATCATGTTTGCGGCCGCCGTTATACGAACGCACCGGTGAAATATTCACGTAAAAAAAATTGCTAAAATGTTTGGAGATACATATTTTCTATTCTCAAATAACTATTACTCGTAGTCCCGAAACCTACCAAAATCCAATCAAGCCTACCAACCTACCAAATGGAAAAAACCTACCAGTTTTGGTAGGAAAAGTCCATGTTTGGCAACACTGACGACAACGTACATTCGCTTGCAATTCGCTAGAATTTGAATTTATTCGTGGAAATTCATGACTACGCATGAATTGTTTACACTAATTCACTCATATAGCAAGCATTCTTCATGAATGCATACAACCGATTTCTACTTGGTTTGTATGTAAGTGTGTGTGTGTGTGTTATGGATGTTAATTTTTCAGCTTTTTCCGATCCCGGGATTTTCGGGACGTCGTTATCACAATCCCGGGATCCCGGGATTAGTCCCGGGATTTGGATATTCATTACTTTTCACCAACTTAAATCGAAAAAGTTGCTTCTATATTGTTCGAGAAGCTCTCCTACCATAAAATAAATAATAAATAAATGGGTTCGAAACCTACATATATTTAAAGAGGCGTTTTTATTTTTTCTTTCTGACGTCATGATTTATTTTAAAGTACTTTTTAATTTCAAAGATATGATTAATTCCAAAAAATATTTAAAAAATTCAATGAAATGCAGAATAAAAATATGGGTACCAAATGCAAGAGGAAATTTCTTTA
>NW_023458568.1:15785183-15804922 GCF_013731165.1 Rhagoletis pomonella | reverse complement strand
ATGCAGAATAAAAATATGGGTACCAAATGCAAGAGGAAATTTCTTTAGAATTTAAAAATATTAAAATTTTTTGGATTCACAAGGACGAATAGGTAATTTTTTAAGCTGATAAAGTTAGAAGGACGACATACGAGGACTTTATCGTGTTTATATAAGTCCTTAACATACAATTTTTTCAAAAACAATTATTGCGAAATTTCAAGGATAAAATTTTAAAAGGACCTTTTAATTACTTACCAGTCGTTCTGCACCAAAAACTTGAATCTGTTTAAATTCTACAGGATTTCCTCTTTAGTTTGATACCCATACTTCTTCTCTAAGCACGTTTCTCTGAATTTTTTACATCATTTTTTAATTACTGACGTCAGAGTGAAAAACTAAAAACGCAATTTTACTATATTTGGCCCATAGTTTCGTGAATATATATATATATTTGTGTTTAAAATTTACTATCGCGCGGTGTTCAGTGTATAATGAGCTAGACATTTATAAAAAAATGTTAATTATTAAATAAAAAAAGAAATATAGCCAATACTGGTCAAGAAAAGGAGTTTCTATTACTTCAATATTACAAATACCGAAGATCCCGGGATTATTTGCCAAGAATCCCGGGATTTTTGGGACCTTAAAAAGGCCGGGATCCCGGGATTATCATTCCTAGTGTGTGTGCGTAGTGACCCAGTAGAAATCGGTTGTATGCATTCATGAAATATACATAATGTATGAGTGAAATAGTGTGAACAATTCATGCGTAGTCATGAATTTCCACAAATCTCTTGATCTTGAATCGGCAGCTGAGATAGGGCGTTCTTCAAATAAATTCCGGCATAGGGCGTTTTTCAATCAAATTCTGAAGTAGGGCGTTCTTAAAAAGTTTTCTGATATAGAGCGTTGTTCAAAAATTTTCTGAGATAGGGCGTTTTCGAACTGGCTGCCGAGATAGGTCGATCTTCCACTCAGCCATCGATATGTACTTTTTTGTATATACCCGTATGTACCATATATTAAAATGTATCAGAAAGTAGCATTAACATATGAGGATACATATCTTGTAAGAATTCTTTAATGCTGTTCCATTAATGCAGTTTTGTATGTTTGAAACATGAATACAACCATATGCATACAGCAGTAGTACAAGTGTATGGTTAGAGTAAGCATACGCTCTGAGAAACCACACGTGTTAAATGGAAATGAAGGTTCATTTTTACTGGCATGTATGCACAGCAGCAAGCTCATGCCACGGACAGCGATGTCGTATGCATATAATTTCTACTGGGAACTTAGTGACTATCTACATACATAACGTGACTATAGAGGACTGTCTTAATCAACAATATATTTCTATGCTTCCGTTTTCAACACCATCAGCATCATGATTTTGTAGGTATAACAGTAATATTTTAGGGTCCGACAAGTAAATAGCTCGATTAAATACATCTAAAATTCTATGCTGTCTACTGACTACTGATACTTAACTGAAAACAATCATAAATTACTAAGACATGGATGTGAGGTCTCTAGAAAATTTCCAATGCCTATAGCATTTTACTCCGAAGATTCAAGTGAGGCATGGCACAAATTAAATAGAAGAAACATGAAAGAGAGAGCTGGCCAGGACACCAGACAGCATAGAAGTTTAGATGTATTTAATCGAGTTATTTACTTGTCGGATCCTAAAATATCACTATTATACCTCAAAAATCGGTTAAAATTGCGTAAAGAAACTACAAATGTTCCCGCCTAAATTCAAGGAAATCTTATGAAATTCACACAGAATTCATGTTGTTACAGTTTATGAATTGATTTATGTTTTACAGAACTACTACAAACCATGATGCTGATGGTGTTGAAGATGGAAGCATGGAAATATATTGTTGACTGAGATAATCCCCTATATTAACGTTATGTATGTAGATAGTCACTTACCCTGCAGGGACACCGCGGACTAGTGAATCAAATTTCTAGTTCCGTACTAGGTCTTTGTCGTCAAAAAGGAACTAGTCCGATAGGAATTAGATCCCCACCAGTACAAAATCGGCGAAAAGTGGTACTAATTTTTTTCAGTTTTTTTCACTAGAAATCTATATCTAAAGTGACGAATTTAGAACTGGTTCGGAGCTATAGAAAAAGGGATGCAGAACGAACTAGATCTTATTTGTCGAATTTTGAACAAGTTCGGAACTATCGACTAAGGGATGCAGCGGGGGGCTTGTTTACTTTACATAGATATGTGTTCGGTGGCTTTTTCGTTCATATACGCTTCTATTCTGTGCTTCGCAGATGCTTTTTCATAGCTTGGTAATACAAAAATTTGTGTTAACATTTCAACATCTTCGGACCGTCTGGAATCTAACAAATAACAGCGAGCACCTCTGCAAACTCAGCTACAGCTAAAGGTATGTAAACGTACATTTCTTACAATCATTGAAACAAATTTAATTTCAAATTGAAAACACATTTCTTCCAAAATAACTTAAAATCGCATACACGGAAGAGCCAAAAAGATTGAAAAATCATGATACTTTTTTCTTTCGTCTGTCGATTTTAGAACTGGTTCGGAACTATAGAATTTAGGACTAGTTCAGAACTATCGAAAAAGGGATGCAGCGGGGGGCAATTGACACTTCCTAGGACATCGCCATGTTAAATTCGCCAGTTGCTTGCATGCAAAAGAGATTTATCGCGAACCAGTACTGGGTCTAAATGTTCGCACCAGTTCAGAACTAGAGATTTTACCCACAGGATGGTTACTACGCACATACACATACACACAAACATACACACGCACACACAAATGTATGTATCTACGTATACATACCCTCCAGTACTACTGGAGTCAATCGCTACTGCACCGACTCCTAGGTAAGTAGCTACTCTATTAACTCGTGGTAGTGCACATGGTAGTGCAGAGTCGTAAGCAGAATAGCGAAAAACTACGACAGAGGGCGCCCATAAATCACGCAAGTGACTACTTTAGTAACCCCCGGTAGTGCAGAGAGAGCCGATGGTGACTACCGCCTAGGACATTGCCTTGTAAAAGTAATCGCTGAAATACACTGCAAGTAGTCGGTCGGTAATTGACGGTGTTTATTAGGTAGCTACCGATTCAGCAGTCCTGTAGTCACTCCCCCGTACTGCAGGGTATCTATGCATATAAGGACCAATTTTCATCATATATGCATGTGAGATTGTGTACCTAAAAATATATGGATGCGACCCACCACACATATGTATGTGCATATATATGAATGTATATCGCATAAAACGACTTTGAAAAACTTTTAGCTATGTTTAAATCAGAATTTTTTTTTTTAGTTGACCATTGCCCGCGGAATTCACGATAGGGAATTTATTTTTGACGTATCGAAACAGTTTGGCTCTTTTGAGCAATATTTGGAGTTTAAAATAGTATTTAATTTAGGTCTCTATTAATTTTCGATCGCTAGATATTTGCTTATATATATAAATTAATTTTTTTGTAGAACTTTGACCTTGGAATTCAAGGTCGAGAAACTGTTTTTGAAGAATCTGAATAATTTTCCCGTATTCATCAATATTTGGGCTTTATAATGCCGTTTAGTTTATCTCTATCTGGTTTCTCCCGATCGATATTTGATTTTTTCCCAAAACAGAACACAGTGCGACATAGGGATGCTATATTGTGAGGTTGCCATTCCGTCAAGACTGTCAACCATTAGGCGACTCTTACGTCAGCGCCCAGCGTCAGTTATCAGTATGCAAAATATGTAGCATCTATGAGGGAATATGAGACCCTTGGCCACATGGAGAGTTCTTGAGCCAGTTGTTCAGCCAGGATGCTATTATATTCCGCACCATGCTGTGGTGGGAAAATTCCGCGTGGTATTTAACGCATCCGCTCCTAGTTGGAACGGGCTTTCACTCAATGATTTACAGCTCGTTGGATCTCCCATTCAAGATTCGTTAATCAACATTATACTCCGTTTTCGACGTTATGCAATCGCTATCACAGCCGATGTGCCGATGTGGAGAAAATGTTTCACCAGGTACTCGTGGCACCGCAAGATAGAGACTTTTAGCGCATACTTTGGCGTGAATCTCCTTCAGAGGACGTAATTACTTATCGACTGTCTACTGTCACGTATGACATGGCGTCCTCATAATGCGGTAAGAGCTATGCATCAGTGTGCGTACGTCAATTTCGATCAGACTCATGATCGCAATATGGGTTTTATAGCGCGGGACGCCATTCTCTCGTCATTCTACTGGATGATTCTCTTGTATGTCGCTCCGTCTAAGGTGTTATCACTTTAGCAGCCAATATCGACAACATATTGACAGCTGGATGTTTTAAGCTGCGGAAGTGGAATTCAAATAGCGCCACTGTTTTGACTCAGATCGGGAGAGATTGATCGCCTACAGAGTGCTCTATTGATACAAGCCTGGCCTCAGTTTTGGGTCTGCGCTGGAGTCCGGTCGACGACAACTTGCTATTCAATGTGGAACTTAAGCAGCCCGGCGGTATATGCACCAAGCGCAGTGTGCTCAGCGAGGTGGCGAAGCTGTTTGACCCAACAGGGTTCTTATCGCCGGTCGTGGTTGTTGTAAGATATTCATTCAAACTCTTTGGTCCGCAGGTATTGATTGGGATACTCCCCTGACAACTGAATTGTGGGAAACTTAGCTTAAATTTCGCAATGACCTCCATGCTCTCAATATGTTGCGGATACCTCGTTTGCTTGGAATGAAAGAGGAGTCGGCCACCACGCTCTATGGGTTTTTGTGAGGCCAGCCAAAGGGCATATGCAGCTGTGATGTACGCTAAGACGACCGGTCTCCAGGAAAACGTTCACGTGGCTTTAATAACTGCAAGGACTAAGGTAGCACCTTTAAAGGGAGCCACAATACCTCGTTTGGAGCCGTGTGCGGCACTCTTATTATCCGAAAGTCTTCGAAACGTCAGAGAGGCATTAGGATTAGTTGACCAAGTTGCCTATTTGTGGTCTGACTCGACTATCACTCTCTGTTGGCTGCGAAAGCACCCAGGCACGCTGAAACCATATGTATCCAACAGAGTTCGGCAGATACAAGAGCTGAATTTGAAGGATGAATGGCATTATGTACGTTCAACGCAAAATCCAGCCGACTGCGCCAATAGTGGTGTACCGGCTTCAGAACTTTTAAAGCACCGTTTATGATGGAGTGGTCCCTGCTGGCTACGCGACGATAAGGTAGGACCCCCATGTGACCCTAAACTACGTAATGACGAGGAAGCTAAAATAAATAGTGAAAGTAGGGTACCGTGTTTAACCGTCACAGCCACTCATACAGCTTTGACAACGCGACGTTTGGATGGCGAATTTACTCCGCTTACAGATCGATTCAACTCGCTGAAAAAACTTCTGTATACCATGCCTTTAATACTTACGTGGCTTCCGAGAAGCCGTGGCTTTCGGCATCCCACAATTGATGCACAGGAGATCGATGAGGCGTTATAGTGGCTTGTAAGGATCGATCAAGCGAATGTTTTTCTGAAAGACATTAGGTGTCTACAGGGTGGGTTAGCGTTAGCAACTTGTGAGTTGTCTAGTTCCGTTAAACCCTTATCCGGATGATCATGGTCTATTACGGGTTGGAGCTCGCATTACTAAATCTACGTTAATAGAGGCCCATAGGCACCCAATCATTCTTCCGAAATCGACGAGACTAGACAGGCACACATAGACACTCTTAATGGCGGAACCCAGCTGATTCTTCAAACTCTTCGATGTCGCTTTTGGATTATACATGGGAGAGTAGCGGTGCGCAGCCTGATTCTCAAATGTGTCGTTTGTCGTCGCAGCCGAGGTGCTGTCTTAACGCAAAAAATGGCTTCGCTACCTCGACATCGTGTCAATGCGGCTCGACCCTTCATCGCGTCCGGAGTTGATTACTGCGGTCCGTTCAACTTGCGTATTGGATCCAAAAGACCGCGGACCACGGTACATACTTAGCTATTTTTATTTGTATGGCGATGAAAGCTGTCGACATTGAGGTGGCT
Source organism: Rhagoletis pomonella (assembly GCF_013731165.1). Taxonomy (NCBI): domain Eukaryota; kingdom Metazoa; phylum Arthropoda; class Insecta; order Diptera; family Tephritidae; genus Rhagoletis; species Rhagoletis pomonella. Next base: position 15,798,903 of record NW_023458568.1, on the reverse strand, counting down.
GATGATCTCTCTACACAGGCTTTTTTAGACGTGTTTACTTGGTTTGTTAGCCGGCGAGGTCCCTGCAGGAACTTGTACAGTGACAACTGTACTGCGTTCGTAGGAGCTAACCACGTTCTGAAGGAAGATTTGGCTGCCTTGTATCACGATCCCGATTGCCCGATGGCATTTCATCACGCCGAGCGCTCCCGACCAGGGGGGGTTGTGGGAAGCAGCTGTAAAATCTGCAAAGCGGCACTTAGTTCGCGTAGTGAAAACGCAAGCCTTGTGGTACTCCCAGCTACAAGCATTGGCGACTCGCATCGAGGCTTGTTTGAAGTCTCGGCCACTCGTACCATTGTACGATGACCCTGAAGATAGGTACGCACTAGCTCTCGTAGACTTTTTAATAGGGTCTCCGATAATAGCCATCCCAGAACTAGTCGTTTCGGAGATTGCCGCCAATCGAGTGAAGCATTGACAATGGTTACGGCTAATGCACCAGATCTTTTGGCAATGACGGAATGAGGAGTATTTGGCAACCTTACAGACTAGGACCAAGTGACAACGAATTCATCCAAACAGCTTATGAATTATTCATATACAAAACGAATGAATGATTTTGGCTTAAAATTTTTTTGAGTTTGAATGAATACCTGTTGTGATATACCCAGCCAGCAGAGAAACGTACTTTTTGCCGACAGTGCAGTTTTCGTACATTTTTCGTATCCGGAAACGTTCAGAAAACGATTTTCATATTTGTTCATTTTTCGTATCCGAAAAATGTCATCATCTTATTTCAAAACAATAATTTTAAAATATTTGTTCAACCTGACAGGCTAACCTAATATTCACGTACGCCGCCAATTTATTGTCAAAAATTTCTCATGCACATGCAACTTGTATGAGATCAACCGAAATTGAACAGCGTGCGTATGAAGCTAACTCAATTTCCAATTTTTGTTCTGCGTGACATTTTGATATGACGTTTCGCTCAATGAAATCAAATGCAAACGCATGCAAGTCAATTTCGGGTGACGCAAAAAAACAAATTCGACGGCATGCGTACCAAAACGCAAGCTGCGAATATTAGGTTAGCCTGTGAGCATTTGAAAACATGTATACGTATTCGCCAGTAGCTGAGTGTGCAGAGAAATGTGCTCCTATTCGTTAGCTTCCAGGAGGTCCCACGTTCGAATTCCGTCAGAAGCAACACATTATTGAAATTGAAATAATTGCTGAATCTTAAATTTTTTTTGTTTTGTTTCCTGTAACTATAAAAACGTTTCTGCGAAGTTCATAATGAAATCATTTTCAACAAAAAATTTACTCAGACAAATTTCAGGAAAACAGCCGAAAGCGCATCCGTTTTACAACCATTTTCTATAGTTTTCTGCACATACGTTTCGGATGAACACTTTAGTGGGAGAACTGATCTGAAAAATGTCCGAAAACGGAATCGGAAAACGGATGAAACATCAGGTTTTTATACGAAATTGTTTCCATTTTCGGATACGTTTCCGGATATTTTGCTGGCTGGGTATGTGTCGACATTACAATATTCAAACAAAGTGAAAATAAATTGAATTGAAATAAATGACAATTTTTTTATTAATATCCAAAAATATTGTTTCTGTGCACATATGTACAAACCTACATATATATGTATGTATCTATTACAATACCATGGTGTTACAATACGAACAAATTTGTTTGTAGAAAAAACTTTAACCGAAATGAGTTTGAATGATTGAATGTTTTCCATTCATTGACTGACCTCTAAATATTTTTTGATTTCAAAATAAAAAAGGTATATATTTTTCGAAATTTTATTTATAACTGAACACAATCCACACCACACACCAAGGCTGTCGTATGATTGCACGCCAAGTTGCAGCCGAGCAATCTCTATTTTCTAATTTAACAGGTGTTATTGAGCAGTTGAACGTGCAACCAGCAATTTTGTATTTATTTATGTCAGACTGTGATCTGACATTTACGATATTAATTTAAAAACTGACTGAAATTTGAAATCTTTGTTATGTAACATATTTGTAAGATACAAAAAAGGTAACGCTACTTCTTAGCAACCATTTTTCATTATAAAGAGCAAGGCTATTGAAAAATCGGGTTGACGGAAAAAAATAGCAAATAAGTAAGTGGAATTACATGAAATTGTATCCTATTAACTTATATTATTTAATGCAGATAATAAACTCCTCCTAATCTACATAAACTCTCCCGTTAACACCCGCAATATTTGTATATTAAAATGAGAATAACAAATACCCAAACGGAGTTCGTGTTATTTTTGCTTTAATTCCCAACAATGCACATAGGGACGAATCGACAATTTAGGACGACAAAAATAGAAAACCCGGAGTCTTTAAATCTTATCACACATACCTTTCTCATACTCCTTATAAACCATTCCACAATCGTCCGCCATATTGGATCCGTCATTTTGATTTTTGAAAATTGAATATCAATTTCGAAATCAGTGACGACGAAAATCTCGGGACACTAAGCTTTATAACAATATAGTCATTTTTTAAAAAATCGTCCGCCATATTGGATCCGCCATTTTGAATTTTGAAAATTTGATTTAATATTCGAAATCAGTGACGACGAAAATGCCTAAATACCAAATTTCATTGAAATCTGTCAAATACGTATGGAGTAAATACCAAGGTTTATAACAATTTATCCATTTTTTTAAATCGTCCGCCATATTGGATTCGCCATTATGAATTTTGGAAATTTGACTTAATATTCGAAATCAGTAACCACGAGAATCCCTTAACAGCAAATTTCTTTGAAATCTGTCAAATACATATGGAGTAAACATTTTTGTTGTCCTAAATTGTCGATTCGTCCCTATGTGCAATGTTGGGAAATGAAATTGTTCCATCCGTACGAAATCTATACAAAAACTGTATTTTTGACTGTAAATTGTATCGACTTTTTAATTCGCTCCAAGGCGCGTCAATACAAGGTGGTGGCAACTGCATATAAGTCCCGTGTATTTTCTTATTGCTTTTTGGTACAGGAGGATGTCAAAACGAAATGGAATGGGAGATAATTTTCGTCATTTCGTTTTGTTGACATCCTAAAGTTGCGCCACTTCGTCTTGAATGACATTCTCCTGTACTAGTGTAGAGACAAAAATATCCAATCAGCTGATCAATCAATACCACCTTGTATTGATGCGCCTTCAATTCGCTCATATATATTCTTAGTAAATGCACACATACATTCCCTTCAAGACCAATGAGTTGATGGCATGCGAAAGTTTACGTGTTAATGTACATACATTTGCATATTTTACACTTTTACAAATTGATTAACATAAATATGTATGCACACATTACCTGGTACACTTCATTAACCAAAAACATTTTCAAGCCATTATTAATGGAATTAGTAATATTAATATTAGGCAATATTCCTAGCTATAGTGCTTATCAAATCTTTACGACACCCACATATCGAAAATATTTGACCATTTATCTTAATATTATTAAATTTTAATTATTTGTTTATAAGAGTACAGTTTATACTTTAACAAAAACCGTATAAATCTAAGGTCCAATCTTTGTTCAACATTAAAAACACAACAAATTTTCGTAAAACTTTCCAGCTTTTTATTTAAATCTTTTTGTAATATTTTGAGATTGAGTTTTGAAGCCCATTGTATAGGCTTCAAAGTTTCTGAGAAATTAATAAAAGATCTTTTGCATGAAAAATGAGCAGGAAAGAATGCTACTCATACGCCATGTACACCTGAGTAACATTCTTTTCTACTCATATTTCATACAAAAGCTCCTTGCGCATTTTCATTTCACCACTCATTCCTTTCTTATTTATGCATCGATTTTCTTCATTGGTAGCTTCATTTTTTTGTAAAGGAACAGGCTTTCATACAAAATAAAAAATTTAGAGAAAAATTCTTATTTTTTTATTATTCTCCTGTTAAAGTTTTAATTACTTTCAGTTTTTCATCAAAAAAACAAAAAATCTGGAATTATCAATTAATTTCTCAGAAACTATCTGGCCTGTCGAAGAGTGGTGTATATACGGCTTCGTATTACGATTGTTCAATTGGTTCGAAAGATATACGTGATTTAGTGGAACCACTCCTTTTTAAGCTGAATAACGGTAAATTGCAAATATCGCAGAAAGTTATCCATAGAGAAAAAAATTATCTTGATTTTCGTTATCACTGAGAAATTCTGCATATGTAGGAGTTGGATAATGGCATCAGGTGAACAAAAAATAACTGTGATCCAGAGTTATCGAAGATATTGCTTCTATTGAAGCTGATTTCGACGATCTACACAATTTTTTTTTAGAGTGTTGCACATATTTACTTGAGCAACGTTTCTTCAAAATAAGGTTTGCGCTGAAATAAGGTTGAAGCTGAAGCTATCAAAATATACAACGCGCATTCATATTTCTTGCACATATTTACTTGAGCAACGTTTCTTCAAAATAAGGTTTGCGCAATTTTATGCTGTAGTAATTGCAAGGAATTCTAATGCTGCTGTTCCTAGAAATCGAGTCACACACTCTAAAAAAAAATTGTGTAGATTTCCTAGCTAAAAGGAAGGTTACTGATTTCCTACCTTATTATTCGCGAAATTACATACTCGATTATTCAACGAATAGTTTGTTTAAATTTCGGACTTTTTAGAGTGTAATATAGCTGCTGTGGTGTGCGTAAATTTACTATGAAAGTGTGTACAAGTTACAAAATACACATCTGCTGTTTGATTTCACTTTTAGAATTGTGTAAAGCCGCTAACAAAAAGGATTTTTACACACGAAAATGTGTAAATGAGAAAAATACATATTCATCGTGTAAATTTACCAAAAAATTTAAAAAATAAACAAAAATATACTCGATTTATAGTCGCATTTTTAAACAGATTTTTTAGAATGAATGCTGCAATACGCTGCTTATCGGCTTGCTGTTAGAGATGAATTAAGCTTTTTACACCATAGCCAAATTTATTTCTGCAAGGGATTGTTGATATTTATGTACGTATTGAAGGTTCACGGTTGCATTTCGTCAGACAAAATCAAGCTAATTTAAGAAGTGACTTATATAATAATCTCACGGATTATTTAAACACAAACGCGAATAATGATGTGTGAAATATTGGGCGGCGCATTGTGCTGCCCTCTTCATTCATCGGTTCACCACGTAATATGTACCAAAACTACATGGACGCTATGTTCATAGTTCAGAATTTTGGAAAACCAAGTTTATTCATCACAATGACATGTAACCCTAATTGGCCTGAAATAGTAGATAACATTGAAAAACACTATGCTTCAAATTTTAGACCATATGTTGTTGTGAGAGTGTTTAAACTCAAATTAAAAGAATTATTAAAATGCATCATGGTTAATAGAATTTTTGGTAACGTTGTTGCGTGCGTTTACACCATAGAATTTCAAAAGCGCGGCTTACCACATGCTCATATTTTAATAACTTTGTCAGAGGATGATAAAATTGTTTCAATTGAAGATATTGATAATGTAGTATGCTGTGAAATACCACAGAATAAACAGTATACAGAAGACGCATGTCGACTATCCAACCAATTTGAATGTATGGCACGAGCGGTGAGGCAAGCAAAGGTATCACAAGCGGCGCTGCCTCTGTTACTTTAGCAGTATTTTCACTCGGCTGACGCTGTTAATTCCATCGTCGCTATTACTACGTTTATGCGACAGAATTCATGAATTCTTCATTTCATGAATTCAAAAATGGTCCCGTTTATGCATAGTTCGCGAATTCATGAAATAAAGTGCCATGAAAAAGTGGCAACGCACTGGCGAGAAACTAAACAGTAGGGTTGTGACTTTTTTGGCCTCCTTTTGAATTTGCAAAAGTCGTTGGTACCAGGCAATGAACCATATTATATTTAAATTGTTATAATATATTTTCAGTTTATTCTATTTGAATTTATTCTATATTTCAACGATTTCACATAACTTTTCCAGTGTTTCAAATCCTGGTTATGCCACTCAAGATTTTTAATCTAAAAACATCGTAACGTGGCGTTGCCGGACTTGCACTTCACGATTTCATGAAATGATGCCGAATTCATGGTAAACTCTGGTGTATAACTGAATTCATGAAATGGTGTTTAAACAGCCAATTTTAACCCAAATTCATGAAATGAATTCGTGAATTAGCCTACGCATAAACTTAGTATATGACAACAAGATGTTAACCAACTTCGTTTTCCATCACGACCAGCGTTGCCGTTTTGATGCAATTGTATATTTTTTAATTCTGTTTTTCTAAATTGTAATATCTGATACTTTTTTGTTCCCAAATGCCGTATTTTGATATTTTCGGCTGGCAGAAATGAATTTTTGAAAACTATGAATGGTATTACTAGTCTAAAGGCAAATATTTTTTTCTTGTTATTTGGAGTCTCACAATTTATATATAGATATTTATAAGTTGATTTGGTAACTCTTATATGGGAAACACAACCCGGAATTTCTTTGCATACGCTACTGTTATAGGACCCCTAAACCACACAAAAACATTACGCAATTTCGGGCTTGCGACGAGCGTTTGTATGGTGTATGGGGTCGTTTGTCCTATATTGCAGTTATTGCGCTAAAATAAAAACAATTTTGTTATTTTGCTAATGCTTGTATTATTGTACAATAATTTGTGCTGCATATGGCGACCACTGCAACATTTTTAGTCTAGTTTTGATTTTGGTGTCCAGATCGTGCTGTAAAATATGGGTAAAAGCGTAGAAAAGAAAATATTTCTTTTTTTATTTAGATTTTTTTACGTTTTAAAGCTGAAGCTATCAAAATATACAACGCGCATTCATATTTCTTGCACATATTTACTTGAGCAACGTTTCTTCAAAATAAGGTTTGCGCTGAAATAAGGTTGAAGCTGCAGCTATCAAAATATACAACGCGCATTCATATTTCTTGCACATATTTACTTGAGCAACGTTTCTTCAAAATAAGGTTTGCGCAATTTTATGCTGTAGAAAATTCCACAATATTGACTTGTACAAATCTCGGGTTGCGCAAGGATTTTGTGTGGTTTAGTGGCCCTATAAGTTTATTTTTATACCCGAGCGCACTTGTGCACAAGGGTATTATAACTTTGTTCACATAACGGTTGTTTGTAACAGGCAAAACGAATCGAGATAGATATAGACAAATGTATACATAAATGATCAGAATGAAAAGAGAAATCGATTAAGCGGTGACTGTCTGTCCGTCCGTCCGTCCGTCCGTCCGTCCGTCCGTCCGTCCGTCCGTCCGTCCGTCCGTCTGTCCGTCTGTGCACACGATAACTCGAGTAAAAATTGAGATATCTTAACGAAACTTGGTACGTGAACTTCTTTTGGGCGTGGGACGGATGGTATTGAAAATGGGCGAAATCGGATAATAACCACGCCTACCTCCCATATAACGGTAATTTTAAGAAATACGAAAACTGCGATATTTTAGTAACTACTGAAGATAATTCACTCAAAATTGATACTTAGAATGAGTTTCAGACGGAAAACATGAATATTATAAATTTTTGGAAAATGGGCGTAGCCACGCCCACTTATGGTTACATGTGTATATCTTGGTAACCGCTGCACCAATTTCTTCCAAACTTGGCACAGTTGTTGGCCTTAGTACAGCATACTAAAAGGGCTGAAAATTTTAAAAATCGGACAATAACCACGCCTACCTCCCATATAACGGTAATTTTCAGAAAAACGAAAACTGCAATATTTTAGTAACTACTGAAGATAATTTACTCAAAATTGATATTTGCAATGAGTTTTAGACGAAAAATAAGAATATTACAAAATTTTGGCAAATGGGCGTAGCCACGCCCACTTATGGTTACATGTGTATATCTTGGTAACCGCTACACCAATTTCTTCCAAACTGGGCACAGTTGTTGGTCCTGGTACAGCATACCAATTGGCCGAAAATTTCTAAAATCGGACAATAACCACGCCCACATCCCATATAACGGTAATTTCGAGAAATACAAAATCTTCGATAAATCAGTAAATATTGAAGCTAATTTATCCAAAATTGATGATTGCAACAATTCTTTACCAAGAAATACGTTTATGACAAAATTTTGGAAAATGGGCGTAGCACCGCCCACTTGTAATCACATATATGTATCTATCAATTTGTACCAAGCTTGGTATGGTTATTGTGCTTGCCACATAAAAGCAAACCGTTGAAAATTGTTGAAATCGGACTAAAATTGAGGCCGCTTTTCATATAACGGTAAATTTCAGATATGCTTGAAATTTCAATATTTCGAAATTTCGCTAATTTACTTAAAATGTATACACCCCGGCTTATCATGTAGCGGTAGCTTTCGGAAAGGTGGAAAACATATATTTAATACTTGCGCCGGGTATTTAATGTTCGGCTCCGCCCGAACTTAGACTTTCTTACTTGTTCGTTATGCAAATAAGCAGACAGAAGCAAGAAATATGATTTTTTTTTTTATAACTATGGATTTAATTATAAAATTTTATTTATTATTTGTTTTTTAAATAATAGTTTAACAAACAACAGTTTTGTTTGCTTTTGATACTTTTTCTGCTTGGCAACTGATAAATTTTTTTCAAGCTCGCGGCAACGGTGATTAGATGTGTGTTTGTGGCGAGATGTTAACTTCATGTTATTCATAGTGGAAGTGATGTCAACTCCTCTGCTCTGTTCCGGCTCGCCATGTTATTCATAGTGGTCGTGATGTTAACTTCTCTGCTCTGGTCCGGGTTGTAATATTACGTCCGCCGAGGAAAAATTAATTTGTATGTGGTGCGTCTTCTGTATACTGTTTATTCTGTGGTAGTAGTCAAGTACATTGTGAACGAAATTGTATTAAAAAAATACAATTGTACAAAGTATGCCAACACCGTTTCCCTTGCCTTGACGTTCTCAGTAAAAAGTTACAAGCGGGGCACGATAGGGTTGTGGAACGCAACTGCAAATATTACCACACACCACAAGCCCTTTATGTGTTTACAGCATTAAAAATTGAAAACTCAAACTCACACACACATTCTCATTTTCAATCTCCAATAAGAACAATTGTGGAAAGTTCTTGTTTCTTTTCATTTTTTAGGTTGTTCCCACGAGCCCGCGGGATTCCGCGGGTGCCCAAAATATCCCACAAAGCGTTCCTCACGCTAGAAAAATGGGCAAATACGTTCCACTTTTGAATCGTAAATGTCTTCTTCTTCGTGCCCTGGCAAGAAAATTTTATGAAACACAAAAATGGAAAATGCCACTAGAGTTTCAGAAAATGTGTATAGGTTAGAGTGGTTTAAAAAAATTTTTTATGGGAATTCATAAACGCTACCTCAAATTATTGTTATTTGTTATCATATATGTAGTACTTCTATATTGCTAGTAAATTCCCAACGGGACTGAAAGTTAGCTGCTCCCCAAAGGAGCAAGTACGGAGCAGTACAAAAGCAAAGTAAAAAATAAATTTTTAAATTTCTAACATTGCTCAGAAATAAATATCATTTTGAGTAGTAACATAAAATATTTTCTTTAGAAAAAAAGTTAATTTATGTGCAAACATGTATGTATGTATGTATTTTCGTATGGATACCACATAGAAAAGAAAAAATACATGTTTATAAGTACACTTAATAAAACCATCAAATGGTTTACAAAAACGCCATTCTTTTATTAAAACCAAAATATAATATAAAAATTAAAATTTGCATGCATCGCTTTTTAAATGTTTTAGTTGAAGCGCTCACCAAGGGCTTCTTTGGGAGCAGCAAGGGAGCGCTTTTTTCTAATGACACACAATGTTAAAATACAATGAAGAATCAAATTAGGAAGGGAGCGCTTACTGCTGAATATGGAGCGCTCCAATAGAACTAATGGAGCGCTTCTGGCCCCGTTGGGTTCAAAGTACATTCCCCAACATCAGAGTGTCGATATATTCAAAAAAGAAAGAGAGATCCGATAAGAGAATGTACTCAAACTGACATTTTTACTTTTCAAAATTAAGGAGCGGTTTAACAAATTCTTATTGAAAAATAATTCACATGAAAAATTAACAAAAAATACAATATTTGTATATATATGAGAAACACTGCAGCTGCTGTGGTGGCAGAGGATAAAGGTACCAGTTACAAAAGGACTTGGCATCAGTTGGCATTTCCAGTTGGCGTCAACAAGCCCAGAACAGAAACGAATAGCGTGCTTTATTGGATCCGGTCAACTATCATATGCCACACAGCTTGTGCAGCATGTGTAAATAAGTTTTGTCTTATGGCGATTTCTTTTCTACAAAAACTGTAGCCTTTTCAATGCCATCTCCTTAGTATTTGTGCGTAGAGGGCACTGAGAAGGCAACAATTTCCAATTTTTCGGATATCGAAAAAACGAAGAGCTTCGAAAAAAGTCGACATATCGAGCCGTAACCGCGAAAAAATTAGGGTTTTTTTTCAAAACTTACTTCTTGAAGCAGAAATACTCTAGGACCTAGAGTCTAGAAGAACAAAAATCTGGCAGAGAGTAAATATTTAGAAAACGAAGTAAATTTTCGCCGAAATGCCGATTCAGAATAAGAAAATAGGCGCAAAGTTTAATGCTTCGATTCCGAAGCGCCCCGCTAATGAGAAATTGGTCATTTAATTTTCTTTTGTGGCGTATGTTTGGACTTTAGGGTGTATGTCGAGAATTTATTTGCACTTTTAGCGGTGATAGCAGTAAATAAACATCATATTCGCTGTAAAAATTTCGAGTTATGGCCCGTCCATGCGTTCTTCAAGTTGTCAAGTCAACTCCGCACAGGTGCAAAGACAGTCTAAGAGCGTTTATGCATCAAAATTTAATTTTGAACAAAATTCGTTTGAGTTAACTGCGGTTTGAAGGAAACATGAGACCGTAAAATTTTATATTTGTTTGTTTAATTCTCTGAACCGCCCCTGTTATGATATGGCACTTCATTCTATGTAGTAATTTACAAATATACACGTACACTTCTACAATCACAACAATTTTCATAGGCGTCTTTCTTTGATTTCGAATTGAAAACACATTGTGATCATATCGATGGCTGAGTGGAAGATCGACCTATCTCGGCAGCCAGTTCGAAAACGCTCTATCTCAAAAAACTTTTCAAGAACGGCATATTTCAGAACTCGTTTCAAAAACGCCCTATCTCAGCTGTCGATTCAAAAACGCCTTATATCAGCATATTTTCGATACATTTTGAAGTGAGATAGGGCGTCTTTGAACCGAATTTTGAAATAGGGTGTTTTTCAATTAAATTCTGAAGTAGGGCGTTCTTGAAAAGTTTTTTGAGATGGCAGTTAAGAGTTTCAAACAAATCCAATCATTTTTTTAAAGTTGGTCCCCATTTTGAATCCACCATTTTGAATTATGAAAATCTGACATCAGATTCGTAATCAGCAACCCCAGAAACCCACTGGAAACGTGTTTAAACCCTTGACAATGCTTAAAACGTTCAGTATCAACGTTTTAATTTTAGTACTTTTTTTTAATTTGATCGCCATACTGGGTCCGCCATTTTGAATTTAAAAAAATCGACTTCAGATTCGTAATCGGCGACCCCAAAAATTCTCGAGTGCCGGGTTTCGAACAAATCCAATCATTTTTTTAAAAAATGGACCGCCATTTTGGATCCGCCATTTTGAATTTCGAAAAACTGACTTGAGATTCCTAATTAGCAACCCCAGAAACCCCCTGGTAACAAGTTCCAACCCATGACAATGCGTAAATCGTTCAGTATCAACGTTTTAATTTTACTAGTGTCTTTTCGACAGCATATTTTCGGGAACTAGACCCATTCTAATTGTCCAAGACAGGAGTGTAATTAAGGGAAAGTTCCCCAATAATACCAGAGTAATTATATGTAAAAACCACATTTTTAGCTGCATTTTAACATGTCAAGAAAATTAAAAAATTGAGAACATCAGCGTTTTATAAAAAACCGACCAGCGCGACCTCTAAGAAAACTTTTTTTTCAAAATAAAAAAATACGTGTCTCTTTTTTATCACAAATAACAATATTCTGATGTAGCGTTTATGAATTTCCAAAAAGAGTGTTTTTATGAACCACTCTAATATAGGTATTTGCTAATTTTATTAGCCATATAAGATAAATACACATAAAATTATTGCTTTTCTCTCAGATTCTCGCAAATGAAATCTCAGCAAGTGTTGCAAATGTTTAATTCACATTTTGCGAGTTAAAAAAAGACGTCAAATGAAAAAGTAGTGAGTAAGCTAAATTGAAATTTTAATTGAATAAACTTTGTTTTCTGCACTTATCAAATCGCAAAAACAAGTGAAACAGTGAGAATGATTTTACCTTGTAATGTTTTTATCATGATTAGCGGATGAATTTAGTTCTCTGAACAGCTTTAGATCTCGACAAACAAACTCTTCCTTTTCACGGCTCGGCAAATAAAAACACTTATTCAGCTTTTGCACATTTCTGGTATATACAATATATAATACATACATAATACATATCAAACACTACAGCTACTGAAATAATACACTTTTCAGGAATGTGTGCAATATACAGGGCCGAAGAAAATAAGCACGAAAAAATCCATTTTAGGCGCTTAGATAAGCACTAAAACATTGGTAAATATGCTTGCAAATATCCCGTAGAGACGAACCATTGGGTTTAAATGTTTGTATCCAAGCAGAAATGCAATTGAAGTTACAGGTTAATAAAAACTAAATCTGTTTTTATGTTATTATTTGTAAACATTTATTTAGTTCGGCGAATAAAAAAAAGGCCAAGAAATGGTCAAGAAAAATTTATTGAGCCAAATTTTCTTAAGCAGTACGAAGTTCTTAAGAAATTTTCTACGCTTTCTGCTATGGTTTGCTAAAGTTTGTTTGTGAAGAGTACAAGACATCCTTAGACAGCAGGCTGTAGAATATCAGATGTCAAAACTCCTTGGACACTACTATTCACACACACGAAATTTTGCATAGCAATTTATTTCTTGACCATTTACTTAAACCAAAATAAACCTGATCGTTAAAATTAAGCTTGGAAACCCTGAATAAGGAAAATAAGCAATTTCATGCAAAAGCTTAAACTTTTCGGCCCTGGCAAAATATAACCTGGGAACTTTAATATTTTCTTTAAAAAATGATTTTTTCACTTCAATTAAAAACCAGTTTCTATCGTGTAAGCATTTTGGCCTTATACCATCTTTTACAACTTCGGTAAAGTTCGCTCTTACTTCGAGATCAAAAAATCGGCCTGTTTAAGTTTGACTTGAAGAATATAATTTCGAACCTCATCAATTTTGCAGAAAAAGGTTATAATTTGACCTATTGTGCCTTTGTGTGTTGACATCAAAACCCACACCACACGTTAGGGAAGAAACTCGTAAACTCGTATTTTTACGTAGATATATATTTTTCCAAGCATACGTATTTTTATGTAGATATATATTTTTCCAAGCATACGTATTTTTATGTAGATATATATTTTTTTCCAAGCAGCCAGCCCAAAATCCTTAATTGCAGCGCTGTGGTCGTTTAGTTGGTATAATTGCCATCTTTATATAAGTTTTGATGACATAAATTAAGAAATGTCTTTAAAAAAATAGTTTCTACCGTGCAAAATTATAACTTGTTGGGTAAGATTTTTTAATACTCATAATAATTACCGCTGCTACTGGAACTAAAATCTCCACAA
>NW_023458568.1:15762823-15775183 GCF_013731165.1 Rhagoletis pomonella | reverse complement strand
CAGTTTTAGATCTCGACACTTAACAAACTCCTGCCTATCGTGACTCGTCGCAAAAATTGAAAATACTGGTTCCGTACGTCATGCGGACTGCGCCCCTCGTGCGGATGGGCGGGAATGGAGGGTAAAAACCTCTGGGATATTATTGTTATTATTAAAATAAACGCAAATTAAATGAGTTTGTACAACATGGCCATTAATGTACTCTAGAAAATTACACGCACAATGACAAACATGAACAAATGTACAACACATATTTTTTGACAATCAGTACAGTTCGCACTTACATCAACGAGCAGCTTATCATGATTCAATAATACAAGGTTGGATAAATATTGACATTTGTGTCAATCGACCGCAAGTGTTGTTTTTTAATAGATGAAAAAGGTTATTGCCAAATCCTCAGTGTGGTGCTATTAATCCACACACAATCATGAACTGCCACCAATTGATTTTATTAAAAAAATTATTATTACGAATATAGCAAAAACACGATGTGAAAAACCAAACGCAAAAAGCAGCTGGAATACGAGAAATATTTGAAGAAAGAGTATAGAAATGATCCAGAACTTGCAAAACATGTTTCGTTTCCACAAAAATAAAGCGAACACTATTAAATTGAAGAAACAGTCCATGTCCAAAAACACCGGAGGAACACTGAAAGAATTCTGTTTTTTAAATTAGCATATTTTGAACAAATTCGGAATGTCTAAGGTGGAAAAGAAACCAACCTTTCTATAAGGAACCAATTATAGAAAAGGAATGTTCTTACCTGTATTCATGTCTCCGCCAGCAATGTGACATCATTTAAACGCAGCTAAGGAGAACGACAGCATTATTTATTAGATGGTATATTCAACAAGCCAATGTGCCAAAATGCGGGTATAAACAATTATTGATTATTTAATATCGTAACCGACATCATGTAAGTTAATTGATTGGTTTTTACACACTTTTGAAGCACAAGTTATATGCTTTTTTACTGCAAACAAGTTGTTGCCAAAACAAAGGAGAAATCTTCCAATAACTTACAAATATAAAAATGTGAAATATCGAGGGCTTAAATTCATTAATACCCTCTATCTGCAATTTGCACAAAAACTAATTTGTGAGTTTAGAAACCATCTGGCACTTATTACCTGTCATCACTGATATATTACTTTTGATTTCCAATTTATAACAGTTTAAATTCTTCTGTCAAGCGTTATATAAGGTAGCATTAATATTACCGACGACAGTTAAATCTTAGGTGGATTTTTATATCAGATATGCAGATAGGGGATATTATTGAATATAAGTCCTCGATGATTTCAACGTATACAAAAAATAAATCTACCTGCGTTACAGCACGGCGGGAGAGCGGGAAGGGGGGCCGCGGCGTAGCGTGACGTGGTGTGGCGTGCCGGTCGCGGGCCGCCGCGAAGCTAAGCAAATTTAATGCTTGAAAGGGCAATAATGTCAATGGATTTTATTTCGCTTTTAAAAAGGAAATAATGTCAATTTACTCTATTTCGCACCAGGGAGGGAAATAAAGTCAATTGACCTTATTTCCGTTGATCTTATTACCTGTCACCAGATTCTGTAACCAGTTAGCGACAATTTTCGAATCGGTATCGGTTTTGTTGACGTATGATATGAAATATTTTTACGTCAACAAGTGCGATATCGATTCGAGACTTGTCGCTAACTGGTTACAGAATCTCCCCCCTGAAAGGCTTCTTCATCCTTCACCGCATTTTTCTTGAACCTTGGATCGGCTAAGGTTAAAACTGATAAAATAATATTTACCTGTTGCGATAAGTTCAAGTGTTTTAGCCGCTTCATATAAATTAGTAATGAAAGTTTCTTCTAAACTTGAAGTGCATATTATGGAGAAGGATTAA
Organism: Rhagoletis pomonella; assembly: GCF_013731165.1. Classification (NCBI taxonomy): domain Eukaryota; kingdom Metazoa; phylum Arthropoda; class Insecta; order Diptera; family Tephritidae; genus Rhagoletis; species Rhagoletis pomonella. The sequence continues at coordinate 15,773,303 of NW_023458568.1, read as the reverse complement.
TGTAAAGAATCGGTATCGGTTGCCGAAAAGGAAATTTTGGGTACCGACAATTCAGCACATCACTAGAGAGCAGTTTTATTTCACGATTGATAGAATACAATTCTATCATTCTTGGTTTTATTTCCCGCTCTCAGTTGTCAACTCTACGATGACGTCACGCCAAAATTACTCTCACGAATTCTGCTGCAGTCGGCGCAATCTTGTATACTATCATTCTTGTGTACATACCCTGCAGTGAAACCCCAAACTAGTCAGGAAAAATACTAGTTTACAACTAGAATTTCCTGACTGAAACCGAACTAGTTCGAAAATTACCAGACTTGTACCAAGTACAATACGATTTATTCATGCCCTGTTTTATTTGGCTTCGACAGTTTAATAGTACAATAGAGTACACAAAATAGGCTGCTTTCCAAAATGTCAAAATACAAAGCATCAGTCTCTTTTATTTTTAAACCTCGGCAGCTTGTAATGCCAAATGTACGCAACCACAGTTAGATGCTAGTTTTCACCTAGGTTGCGGTTCGGTAATAAAAGAGACTGATGCTTTGTATTTTGACGTTTTGGAATGCACCCTATTACAAATTTTATTTGGGTATATTGTAAACCGTTAAAGTGAATACGTACTCGCAATTATACCATACATGTTAAATAATGATTAATATTCATAATGATTATTAATTAAAGCATGTTTTTTTGGATAACCGTTTAATGATTAAGGCCCGATATTAGCACATTTTTAATGATTAATCATTAATTACTTAAACAAAATTTTTTTTATTAATTCGTTAATTTTAATTACATCATTATTTTGTTATTTTTGATCATTTGCAATTATTTTGGGCTTTTTTTAATTACACTATTAATATAATCATTTGATTAATTTCAATTATCAATCAACAAGCAAAACTATAGACAAAAAATAAAAATATTTAATAACTGCATGAATTATTTATTTATTTTGTTCTTATCCAAATCTCAAATTTTATGCGTTAATTATTACTTTTATAAAGTCTAAAAAACAAAGGACTGAAATGTTTTTTTTTTAAGTTTACTCGAAAATGATCATTCGTGATGATAGTTCGAACTAAAGTATTTATTTTATTTTTAACTAAAATGTTTTTTTTTTTGCATTTTTTAATATTTTTTAAAAAGATGAAAAACATAGTATTTATTGTACCTGAAAGCTTTTACTTTTAATAATATTTAATGAAAAATGCATTAAAATTTATGTTCGAAAGTTTGAAATATTTATGTATTTATTTTTGCTTTTATTTTAACACTAATTATTGGCAAATATAAGGCAAAGTGTACTTAATGAAAAGTTTTTTATTGTATATTCATGAATTCATTTTATTTTTTGACTCCCAAAGTAGTGGTTTTGGTCCATAATTGAACTAGTATTTTTCTGTCTAGTTTGAACTAGTATGAGACTGGTATATTTCTGACCGAAATCTGACAATTGCTATCTCGTAGGACATCCCTATGTTAAAAATACCAGTTGATTGCATGGGAAAAAGATAGTTGGCTGACTAGTTGGGCATGCGGGTCATACTAGTTGTGAGGTAGTTTACAACTAGTACATTTGACTACAGGGTATATATATACAACCATTCAAACATATGTGCATACATGAAAACATGTTAAAAAATCTACTTGTTTATTTAAATTTTTACAAAATCTTTTCTGTGGATACTTTTTGTAGTCAAATGAAAAAATGAAAAAATAATTAATTGAAAAATAAAATTTGTAATAAGAACTTTAAATATATTTCGTGTTCGAATTACTTATTACAATTGGTGACCCCGAGTGACTGAGCACACGATGCCAAATACACGCTCCAGAGATAATGCCACCTCATCGCAGGAATCAGCCTCAGTTGGTAATACATTTGCTGCCGCTTCAAGCTTTGTGAATGCTTCATCATCAGACGTTCATCTTCGGGTTCCGAAATTCTGGATAGAAAACCCGCTGGTTTGGTTTGCCCAGATCGCAGCACAGTTTGAACACCATGGAATCGTGGCAGAGAAAACGAAATATTTCACTATTCTTCCCGAATTGGAGCCTGATCTTTTAAGTCAGGTGAGCGACATTATTCTGGCTCGACCTCAGAATGTTTATACGCAGTTGAAACAACGTCTCGTCGATCATTTCTCTATATCTGAGGAGGAATGCATTCAGAAGTTATTGAATGATTTGGACGTAGGGGACAAGAAACACAGTTGTCTTCTACGGGAGATGCGAGGTCTCTCTCATGGTGGTGTCAGTGAAGACTTTCTACGTACTATGTGGCTTCAACGACTGCCTTCACAAACACAAGCTGTGTTAGCAACATCTTCCGAAGCTCTTGATAAACCCGCAGTTATGGCGGATAAAATCCAAGCCATATCAGCACCTCAATCAACAGTGGCTGCTGTACAATCTTTTCCTGAACTTATGGATCTTCAACAACAAATTTCAACTTTAAGCACAGCAGTAAGTAACCTTCAGGAAAAACGCTTTCAGCACAGGAGTCGATCGAATTCTCGTGGACGTTACAAAGCTGAGTCAGCTGCGAATACATCAGAATGGTGCTATTATCATCGTCGATTTGGACCTAAAGCTCGGAATTGTCGACAGCCCTGCACCTTCAAGCAACGTCGTCAGGGAAACTCGCCGGCCGGTCACTAGAAGAAACTAGTGGCCGGAACTCTACAATCAATCGCCTACATATCTTTGATAAGTCCACGCGCATAAACTTCCTGATAGACACTGGTGCAGATGTGTCAGTACTACCGTCAACAGCAATATCATCCAAAAAGCCCGATAAATACAAGCACTCAACTAATAGCTCCCACATTTAGTCTACGCCGTTCGTTTGCTTGGGAGTTCATTATTGCTGATGTTAACAGCGCTATAATCGGCGCGGATTTTTTAAAACACTTTGGCCTACTAGTTGATTTAAAAGAAGGATGTTTAATAGATTCCGAAACAGGCCTACGTTCTGCTGGTAAGTTACGCACAGCAAATGAATTGCCAGCAGTTAAGACGCTTGTTAGTACAACGATTTTTCATAAACTTTTATCTCGATATCCGGAGTTAACTAACCCATCGTCGCATCAGAAAAAAGTCCCTCATAGCGTTGAACATGTTATTGAGACAAAAGGTTCAGCGATATTTTCGAGACCTCGTCGTTTAGCACCTGATAAACTCGAAATTGCAAAACGAGAATTTCAGTTTATGAGGGATCAAGGACTTTGTCGTCCATCGAAAAGCTCCTGGTCCAGTCCGTTGCATATGGTCTTAAATATAAATGGTGAAGGGCGTCCTTGCGGGGATTATCGTCGTCTTAATGCACAGACTGTTCCTGACCGCAATTATTACCCCATTCGGTTTATTTGAATTTCAATTTATGACCTTTGGTTTATGTAACGCCGCTCAAACATTTCAGCGGTTTATGCATGAGGTTCTTCGGGGGCTAGATTTTTGTTTCCCTTATCTCGACGATATTCTAATCGCATCCGAATCTCCAGAGCAGCATTTAATAGATCTTGAGCCATTATTTAATCGCTTACAGACATATGGTCTAACTGTTAATGTTTCGAAATGTCATTTTGGACAAGACAAAGTAAAATTTCTTGGCCACTTAGTTTCCGCCGAAGGCATTCAACCAATTCCTGAGAAAGTCGATGCAATCTTAAACTTCCCGCAACCGAAAACTGTCAAGGAGATGCGACGTTTTACTGCGATGTTAAATTTTTACCCAAGATTTTTACCGAACGCGGCGGAGATGCAAATCCCACTTCTTATTTATCAGAAAGGTAATAAGAAGAACGACAGATCTCTAATCGAATGGACACCTGAAGCTCAATCTGCATTCCAAAAATGTAAGAACGAATTGTCCCGATGTACGCTGTTGGCTCATCCTACCGATTTGGTACCGATATCCGTTATGGTCGATGCGTCCGATTTAGCAATTGGTGGGGTTCTTCAAGAAAAATTTGGTGAAGTTTGAAAACCACTTGGATTCTATTCTTTGAAGCTGAATGATATTCAAAAACGCTATAGTACTTATGATAAAGAACTACTTGCGGTATATCTTACGGTGAAGCATTTTCGATACATGCTAGAAGGTCGAAATTTTATAATCTACACGGATCATAAGCCTCTTACTTTCGCTTTTAAACAAAATCCTGAAAAGGCTTCGCCTCGTCAATTCCGTCAACTTGACTTTCTGTCACAGTTTTCCACGGATATACGTCATATTAAAGGGAATGAAAACGTTACGGCAGATACTCTCTCTCGGATCTCAACTATAGATTGGCAAAAGCGCAAGAAGGAGATGCAGAATTAAAAGCTTTAATAGAAAATCCAAGTTCTTCATCTTTAATTCTTCGATCTTTAACAATTCCATCGACATCGAGGCCCATATTTTGTGACATTTCCACATCAACTGCAAGACCCTTTATTCCAAATTATTTTCGCAGAGAAATTTTTAAGAATGTACACAATATGTCTCATCCAGGAGCAAATTCTACAACTCGAATGATTTTACAACGTTTCGTATGGCCAAATTTAAAAAGGGACATTAAAATATGGTCTAAAGCTTGTAGAATTTGTCAACGTTCAAAAATATATCGACACAATCACAGTGCTGTAGGTAGCTATGATTCTCCAAGTTCACGTTTCTCGCACATTAACATCGATCTAGTCGGACCATTGCCTTCCTCGCGTGGGTATTCGTATATTTTAACTTGTATTGATCGATTCACCCGCTGGCCACAAGCGTTTCCCATAGTAGACGCAAGTGCACAATCAGTAGCGGACGCTTTATTTCACGGATGGATATCTCGTTTTGGAGTTCCTTCCAGGATTACAACGGATCGGGGTCGTCAATTTGAGTCAAATTTATTTAAAGAACTTACACACCTTCTTGGATCTCAACGAATATGCACTACGCCATATCATATTGCCATATTGCGCCAATGGCATGATTGAACGGTGGCATCGTTCGCTGAAGACTGCTTTGATGTGCCACAATACTAATAGCTGGATGGAAGTGTTACCAATTGTGCTGCCAGGTCTTCGATCAAATTTACGTGAGGATGTAAACGCTAGTCCTGCTGAACTTGTTTATGGAACTTTTTTAAAGCTTCCTTGTGATTTTTTTAATAACACTAGTGATTTGTCTCCTTCAGATGACTTTGTCAAGCAACTGAAATCTTCAATGAACTCGTTGCGTCCAATTGAAGTTAAACATAAATCAAATCGTTCTATTTTCGTCCACAAAGATCTTGCTTCATGCACTCACGTATACGTGCGTCAAGATTCTATTAAAAAATCTCTTCAACCACCATATGATGGTCCTTATCTGGTTCTGAGCAGAAATGACAAAGTTTTCAACATAAAAATGAATGATTCCACCAAATCAAAATCAATCGATCGACTCAAGCCAGCATTTATGTTCAACACTGATATTTGTGAAGACCCTCGTTCAGTTCCTGTTACAGTATACCCCAATTTTGGAAGTCGCATTCCACGTCATGTACGCTTTAGATCGAGACTTCAACATTAGCAAAGTCTCTGGAGGGCGAAGTATGTAGGACATTACTTTTTAAGAAATTTGCTTGCTTATTTAAATTTTTACAAAATCTTTTCTGTGGATACTTTTTGTAGTCAAATGAAAAAATGAAAAAATAATTAGTCGTTTGGATGAACTCGAAACGACGTCGTTACGACGTCGCTCTGGTGAAGTCGTTTGGGTGAACTCGAAACGACGTCGAAATGAAGTCGAAACGAAGTCGTTTTTTCCATACAAAATTCAACGTCGTTCCGACGTCGTTTTTTCTCATCGAATCGAAGTCGTTGCGACGTCCGTCTGGGGAAGTCGTTTGGGTAAACTCGAAACGAATCCGTTTCTTCGAACCTACAAGTTCTTTGAGGAAACCTCGGTCTAGGTTGGACAAGTTCCACGCCCAAATTTTAATATATCTAAGCATAAATAAAAGTCATTCATTTGGATAGTAAACCGTTTTTATTATGACAATTTTTTATCATGACAGAATATGGAATCCACAATGTACACTTGTGCTCAGAAAATTAAGCCACCTACATTTTTTTTTCAGTATTCATAATATTTTTCATATAAAATATTTTTTTTTTTATAAAGGTAAAGTTCACTCATTGGCCTTATTAATAAAAAATAAAATTTGTGGGAATAAGGTTTTTTTTTTTAATTTGGTAGAAAACTGTACTTTTACTTTACAGCGTGGCGACGAACTGTTACCCAGCTTTTTTTGAGAAATAAAAGGGTCCTTTATAGATTGTGCGAAAAAAGTATTTTATTGTTAATTTTCCACAGATTTTACTTTAGTCGGATTAATTAGTGTTTAAATTGTAATCCTTATTTACATTTGCCAGCAGTGTAAACTTTGAGAGAAAACTTCATTTGGCACGCAAGTCTTTTTCAGGTGACAGAAGGGACTCAAAATGGAGAAAATTAGCGGCATCTCATCAGAACAGCGGCAATTAGAAGTACGCTTTAATTTTTGATGCCCAGCTCTCAAAAATGATTAATATACTTTTAATATTATTTCAGAAGCGTTCCAGCAAAAATTTAACGAATCTGTGGAAATAATGGAGCGAATAACCAAAAGATATTTCCATTATAAAAGAAATGTTTCACAGTCGTCTGCATAAATATACTATCTGTCATATTGATAAGTTTTAACAATTTATTTTTTTGTTACTTCATTTTAATTATCTTTATAAAAATTGGGTTTATTTTTTAACAAGGACCATATAGTTCAAAATTCAAAAATTGCGCAATATACATATGCATGATGTACATAAAAAAAAAATTAACAAGCTTTTATAAAAATTTTAAGATTTTTTTCTGCATTAAAGAAACACATATGAAGCAGTTTTAAAGTCCATTGAAGTTTGGTATGTGTAATAGAATACAAGGTTGAAGTGGCTCAAAGCATGCATTTTCTGTCATAAAATTCATATGGATGAAAATGCGCAGTACCGCATTTATGTATATTTAAAAAACTTTGAAAAAATGCAATGAATTAAATTAAACTATTTTTTTGCCGTTTTGCCGTTCGCTGGTATATCGTTCTTGTGGGCTGCAGGGGAGTCCCGCTGGCGAGTCATTTTTGCGACCCGCCGGTAAGTCGTTTTTGCGACCCGTCGGTAAGTCGTTTTTGCGACTCGCCGGCGAGTCGTTTTTGCGGCCCGCCGGCGAAGTGTGCTTTTCATCCGACGGCGAGTTCGCCGGCGAGTCGTTTGCGACCGTCGCCGGCGAACAAATTGTTCCCCAAAACGAGTCGGAAACGACGTCGTTTGGCAAATTGGGTACATACATATATATGTATACATATATATGTATACATACATACGTGCATTCAAACATACATATATACATATGTAGGTACTCGTACCCGTCATGCGTCGCTTTATTTCTTTTTTCCCCTTCCCTATACTACCTATATCTTTCTTCCCACTCATGTAACGTTTTCAGTTTTAAAAATTTCACTCTCCATTTTTGCGATTCCGCCGCCTAAGAAGTTTCACTTCAAAAAATTTTGACTCAGTTTTAAGGCTCGATAACGTAAAAAAGTGAATAGTTAAAATAAAATTTAGTTAGAATTGATTGAATCAGCAAATGTGTAATAAAAAACTGTGCAACAAAATTAGGCAAATCAAAAAGGCACGAATGCGGTATGGCACTTATGAAAGAAAAAGAGCTCCATAATATCATACCACCTACCGTTTTGTCCCTAAACGTCAAAATTTTTGTACAGTGTATATAAGTTTTCGTAATTTGCTCGCAATCCCGTTGGTAATACATTTAACATCAATCTCGGATTTAGTCTATAGTATATAGTCTAGTCGGGTCTATAGTAAAATTTAGAGGTACATATTTTTGTGGAACATTTTAACTCATTATTTCTCACCCGTGTGGGTTGTTTTGACCCTTGTTTGGGCCAAATCTAGTGTTAATAGAAATAACCCCCCTCCCCTTTTCTGTTGACCTATTGATCTGAATGTTGGTAAACATCTTTAGTTCTGACAACAATATAATTATATATATTCAGCACCCTTGTAAATCTAAGACGTCCGCCGCCAAAAATTGTGGATTACATATTTTCCCACAACTATCTCAATATGGGTATCGAATGGCTTGACAATACAATATGAAGATTTTCTAAATCCAAGATGGTTGCCACCACAAAATGGCGGATTGAATATTTGTTTTCAATCCCCTAAATATTCATTGTATGACAGAAAAAAGTATACAAAGAAAACCAGGTGGTAGTAGAGCAGAGATACCGTTCCTTGACGTGGTCGTTGTTGATAAAACGTTTGACCTTTGAAAACTTTCGCCTTAATAACTAGGTTAAACTTTATTTGCACACTTACCAACTTACTTATGAACACAATACACCAGTGCAGACTAATCGTTTTCTGGTATAAAACATCATCCACTTATCGATAACAACCAAATAGGCACAAAATCTTATAAGAATTAAACTTTTTTTTTTTTAATTTTACACGGCGGCCCAAAAACTCCTGGAAACCCAGCGATGTTTTTAATGTTAGAAAAAAATCCTTACGTGATAGAGAAAAACGGACTTCAGATTCGTATTCAGTTGCCACAAAAAAATATAACACACCCGGTCTGGTTAAATTAACCTTTCGCCTTTTTTTTACCTTTGAAAACTTTGTTTGTGCACTTGTCAATTTATGAACACATTATGCAAGTGTAGAATAATCATTTTCTAGCGTGAAACACCATCTGCCTATCGAAAAATAAGTGTTTTTTTCTTGAGTCTTTTTTCAGATGCTAAATTTTGAATACTCATAACTCTCATTCTATTGGAGGCTCACATTCAATTCTGGTGTCATTTTCAAGATATATTATATGGAATATATTACTTTGAAACCCATTTTCAAATCCGGTATCACTACTTTATAGATTTTTTTAATGTAATCTATGAATGGTACATCTACACGGGTACAATATTTTTATAAGACTTAAAAACTTGTGTTAGTATTTGGCCGAGCTTCTCCTCCGATTTGTGGGGGAGAACCTACAGTTTTACGCCGGCTCCGAACGGCGATTGTATTTTTATGAGAAGCTGTTTTTCATGGAAGAAATACACTTAGAGGTTTGCGATTGCCTGCCAGGGGCGACCGCTGTTAAGAAAAACCTTTCTTCTATATTTTTTTCCGATATTGCTCTGGCACTGCTAACCACTACACCACAGATTATTAGAAAAATTTATCAGCGTCCAAGCATGTTCGGTAAAGGATATGCAGCGTGCAAAATAAAGAAAACAATGCCAAATCATCACTTTGACTCACTGGTGCTTTAGCCAGAGACCGAAAAAAACTGGTCCACATTAAACACATTGTAACTTTTTCTATCATTAACCATTTATTTTTTACTTTTTGTGATATATCACTGAGAAAGCGTTTTATGCAAGGGAACTTATGGTTAATGACTGTGAGAAATGTAATCGCTAACGAAAATAAAGGCTTTTTTGCTTCTTTTTTTTTGCAAAGGTGAGTTAGTAAGTTTAATTATGGTGCAGAGAAAATATATGATGAAAATGCAACGAAGTAAAACAAACTATTAAGTAGAACTATTTTTGTTCACTCAAATGATCACAGTTATAAACTTTTTTACACACTTTACACCCTGAAACTTTTTTATCACTACTCGTATCCAAGTCAATGCTTGATTTTCGGAATGCAATATTTGATTTTCGCCCCATCTTCTTCCCATCAATAAATAAACCAAGGAATGAAACCGATTCAAAATAACGTTCCGGTTTGGGTTTCGGTTTTGCCAAGTGTTTCGGTTTCGGTTTTGGTTTCGTTCTTCAAAATTTATTTCGGTTTTGGTTTTGGTTTCGTTCCGGTTTCGGTTTTTCACAGAAATTTTGTTGATATTATTTAAATCACAATGTCTTAAACGTTGAGGAAAGAAAATCGAAAATTACAGTTCACTGATAATATCAACACTAGGTTCTTTCCCTAACAATCCGGACCGGATTTGGTAATTAGAGAATAAGAGAAACATTTTCTTTCAAAAATGGAACAAAGTTCAGAAGTACGGAAACGCAAAAACCCTCATTTCGTGCCCACAAGTCGAGAAGCAGCTGATTCACGTTGTTCTTGTTTTTGTCACTTATACCATGTTCTGACCGACATCGGAAACATGTTTTCGTTGCTAAAACTGGTTTTCGACCTGAAACTTGTGTTTTCGTCCATATAAAATCTGTTAAACGAAAACCAGTTTTCGCTGAAACCTACTTGAAAACTCACTTTCCACTCATTCCAATCGGTGTCTTCACTAGTTTTTTTCGATTATTTATCGAAGTGGAAGTCATATTTTATCATCTTTAATACGCCATTTCGGATTTATTGTTAATTGCCTGGCCAAAGCAAAATAAGAATGAAAGTTAAAGGTTGTAAATGAAAAGAAAAT
>NW_023458568.1:15760251-15762723 GCF_013731165.1 Rhagoletis pomonella | reverse complement strand
GGTTAATATGTATACGTTGCCATCTTCGTACAGCTCACTTCACCTCGCCTAGCACACTCGCGTGCTCGCAGTTTGCCCGCGACGTCGACTGCGTGCACCTCTGCTATGCATCCCTACCCTAATCGAAGAACTTTTGAAACGATTACACAGCCACACAAAAAAAAATTTGTTTAAAAATACCGATGACATTAGTTGCGTTTTTTTACTAATTATCCAGTAACTTGCTAGTAACTCTCCAGTAACTTATTTTCCACGAATTTGACATATTTCGCTCTCAGAGAGTGAATCATACAAGAAAGTACGAAAACGCAAAACTAGTAAGAAATTAGTTGTGTTTTTTTACAAATTATCCAGTAACTTGCCAGTAACTCTCCAGTAACTTTATTTCTAAGAATTCGCTCTCATAGAAAAAATTTGCAAAAAAGTACGCGAACGCTTTTCCAGTAATAATTTGCAAGTTTCATGAACAGCTGATAAATTGGTTGTTTGTTCGCAGCATATTCCCAATAAAACGATATATTTCCACAATAAAAATCCACAAACAGTTTCCTTATTAGTTTAAATTTCATCCAGCAACATGCGATCAGCTGTTTTTCGTACTGGCAAATTCTTACAAGTAAAAATTTATCCAGTAAAATCCAGTAAAAACTTGCTACTTCAGCTGTCATTTTTCGCTCTCTCAATTTCCCCTACTTTGCAAGTTTTTGCGTACGAAAACGCCAAAACATGAAAATTCGTAAAAACTTTTACTGGATTTTACTGGAAATGAGTAAAAAAACGCAACTATTGCAAGTTTTTTTTGACAGCTGATTTCTTTTTGGCGCGCAAATAAAAGAAAACAAATAAACATAAAAGAAAAGTTAACAAATTGAGTGCGGCATCAATAATTAACAAAAAATGGAAGAAGACGGTAACAAGCTTAACATAACTTGTTCTCCTGGAACATTTAAAAAGGTTCAAGACGGTGAGTAAACAATTGAAAAGAAAACCGTATTAATTTAATGTAATAAATTAATTTATCTAACAGACGCAGTTTATAGACAGAAAATCATAAGCGAAGTGGCTGGAGAACAATGCTTCGAAAGCATTATTATAACAGAAGAGCACAGCGGGAGCGCTGGCCTTGAAGAATCTTTCTCGGAAGAGATTGCAATGGGCGAAAGTGAAAGGGAAGACTTCCTTCCAATCGGTACAAGTGCTGAGACACCTGACGGTAAGAGGCCTGCGTGGTTGGATGCGCCAACAAAGCTGCTAATTTTGAAGGTTAAGGAGCTGCGGCCGAAAGTTGGCAAAAGCCAAAACATGAAAAACAAAAAGCAAATGTGGAGCACGATTAGTAAGGAGCTTTGCGAAAAGGGTTACTTTTACACGTCTTCACAAGTGGAGGGGAAATTTTACAGCCTAGAAAGACAGTACAAAAAGACTAAACTAAATAACTCTAAAACAGGAAGAGCCAGAATGACATGCCCTTATGAGAAGTAAGTATTTGAACAAAATTTCTTCTTATTTTCGTGAAATAATCCATAATTTTCGTTAATATTTTGATGAAAACAGTGAGCTAGACGATGTTTTTAAGCAAAAAAAATCCATTTTTCCTGAGGCGGTACTCGACAATGAGACTCAAATATCGGTGGAACAAAGCAGTGATGCGGATGAGAACATCGAGCAATTACCAGCTACACCAGGTACCTACTACATAACTTATGTGTATAAATACTCCATAAACAAATTTTTAATTTTTATAGAAAACATCGACTCTGGCCCATCAACATCAGCCAAAAGAAAAACTTCTGACTCCTTCGAAAGCACTTCGGGTATTAATTACAACTTATGCAAATTAATAAGCATTTTACAATAGGGCTGTACAGGATCTTGAGCATATGCTCTTGCATTTGTAAATTGGCAACAATAAAATGCACATGTCATGACAGCAAGCATAAAATTGCAAATGCAATTCCAACTGCAAATCTAAGACCATTTCCACAACATCCTGAACAGCCCTATTGTATTTTTTACTTAAAACTTTTTCAGAAATAATATAATTATGTTGATTTTATTATCTTTTTAGAAGTCCTTGATTTCGGGCCATCAACTTCTAAAAAGAAGAAGTCTCATCTAGAGGCTTACATACAACAAAAGAAGAAGTCGGACGAAAAGCTTGAAAAGTTGCTGGAGGAAAGTCTAAGGAAGAAAGAGGAGAGAGCTCAAGAAAAGGCGAAGATAGAGAGGGAAAAAATTGATATCTTGAAGTCGATGGTGGATATTTTAAAAAAGTGATTTATGTATTTCTTTGTGGTACGTCTTAAAGATATACTTCTTTTCCAAAAATATGTTATGTCAACTTACAGTTTTTGTTCGTTGCAGGTATCTTGGAAGTGGATTTTAATTATTGTTATATTTTATAAAGTCGTAATACATACTTTATTAATTTTTTTTTAATTTAAATTTAACAGTGTGCCTTATATGAAAAAA
>NW_023458568.1:15757706-15760151 GCF_013731165.1 Rhagoletis pomonella | reverse complement strand
CTCTGGCCCATCAACATCAGGCAAAAGAAAAACTTCTGACTCCTTAGAAAGCACTGCAGGTTTAATTACAACTTGGCAAATTAATAAGCATTTTACAATAGGGCTGTACAGGATCTTGAGCATATGCTCTTGCATTTGTAAATTGGCAACAATAAAATGCACATGTCATGACAGCAAGCATAAAATTGCAAATGCAATTCCAACTGCAAATCTAAGACCATTTCCACAACATCCTGAACAGCCCTATTGTATTTTTTACTTAAACCTTTTTCAGAAATTATATAATTATGTTGATTTTATTATCTTTTTAGAAGTCCTCGATTTCGGACCATCAACTTCTAAAAAGAAGAAGTCTCATCTAGAGGCTTACATACAACAAAAGAAGAAGTCGGATGAACAGCTTGAAAAGTTGCCGGAGGAAAGTCTAAGGAAGAAAGAGGAGAGAGCTCAAGAAAAGGCGAAGATAGAGAGGGAAAAATTGATATCTTGAAGTCGATGGTGGATATTTTAAAAAAGTGATTTATGTATTTCTTCGTGGTACGTCTTAAAGATATACTTCTTTTCCAAAAATATGTTATGTCAACTTACAGTTTTTCTTCGTTGCAGGTATCTTGGAAGTGGATTTTAATTATTGTTATCTTTTTTAAAGTCATAATACATACTTTATTTATTTTTTTAAATTTAAATTAAACAGTGTGAAATATGGAAAAATAAAATATTTTGAAGTACATACATACAAATAAACATTGTTTCTTGACTAAATCTATGGATTTGGGTAACGGAGTTGTATTTCTTGACATATTGGATCCCTCACAAGATTTCCCTTTCTTCAGATATATCTGAAATAAACTTTAAATCGTCTTGCTATGTTATGCAGAACGCAAAAGGCTCTAACGAAGTGGCAAAGTTTTTCCATGTCCCGGAGCTTGCAATAGTACAATTGGCGGAACCTTTGCTTCAATAAGCCAAAGGAGTGTTCAATGGCGATGCGCCCAGAGCTTAGTTTTATATTGAAATACTTTTGAGCATTTGTTAAATGCCCACTATCTCTATATGGTGTTATCACATATTTGTTACAGTTACAAGTGTTACAATAATTTGAAATAAACATATTTTTTTAAGTTAAATTCATTTTTCGCACGTTTACATAAATATTACCTCCAAAATAAGAAGGCAAGTTATCATAAAGTGTCGAATTTTGGAAAACCCAACTGTCGGGGCTGGAACCAGGGTATCCAACGAAAATGTTAATAAATTTTTTCTTTTCGTTGCATACCGCTTGCAAACAAATCGACATAATCTCCTTCCTATTGATGTAGTCATCCTTTGATCTTTTTGGCGGATCTATCCGAATATGCGTTCCGTCAATGCATCCTTAAATAATATTTGGATAATATAAATAAATATAATAAATCCTAAAACGAAATCAGTGATTTACCAATTGCTTTAGAGAAATAGCATTTGCGGTTAAAAAAATTGCTTGATTCTCCTTTTTGTTCTGCAGTAGGCCATTTAATCACATCTGGACTCAATGAGCTCATGAACTTTGTTACTCTGTTAATAACAATACATACAGATTACAGACATAAATTAAACCGGTCACCCAAATCCCTATAGTTGCATGCTTCGTGGCCAGCAAGCCACAGAAAAACAAGCAAGTGAGTCCTTGGTGACAACCTTTTGTCTGCTCTTAGATTTTGATAAAGTTCCGAAAGAGAGAATCGGTGAGCAAGTGTAAGTCGGCACAGTCAACTCTAAGAAGTTCTGCACACAATTTCGCCGACTTCTTTGTTTTAGAAGCACCAAAATATCGGATCTTATTTTTTCAATAATAATACGTTCTTCTTCATCATCGCTTTCCGATGAAGACGACTGCATCATCATCAAAATTGCAGTGACAATTAACTTCTTCTTTTCGTTCGAGCCAACGCCACCAACTTACTTAAACATAAAAATTACTATGAACATAAAAATGCACCCATAAAACACTAAAATACCTGCGATATTTAAAATTTCGTCCTGATTAACGCCATCTTCCGCCACTGCGCCTGAAGGTAAGAGCTCCATAGTTTTGCTTTCGCATGAGCCCACTTTTTAGTTAGTATATTGCAGTAATAAGCTTAATATACCTTTGTTTTACGATTATTTATTCACTTTTTCTATTTTTGACTTAATTTAATCAAAATATTTACGTTACAAGATAAATACGTTTATAATTCCTTTAAAGCGAATAGTAGTAATCAGCTGTTTTCGTACTGGCAAATTCTTACAAGTAAAAATTTATCCAGTAAAATCCAGTAAAAACTTGCAACTTCAACTGTAATTTTTCGCTCTCCCAATTTCCCCTACTTTGCAAGTTTTTGCGTACGAAAACGCCAAAACATGAAAATTCGTAAAAACTTTTGCTGGATTTTACTGGAAATGATAAACAAACGCAATTTATTA
>NW_023458568.1:15745042-15757606 GCF_013731165.1 Rhagoletis pomonella | reverse complement strand
ACTTTTGCTGGATTTTACTGGAAATGATAAACAAACGCAATTTATTATTAGCATAGTTAAATACACCACACCCGGTGCTTTCGTCAGAGAGCGACGCATCACTATAGAAAATATAGAACTTATCAGTTTTGTGTTTGCCCAAAATACTAGCATGATGACCTTTAATGCTCTCATTTGTCTATGACCTTTTTTTGTTAGGAAGAGTTTTGTCAGAAATTTGAAAATCAAAAGTGGGAGGATGGAAACAAACCGCATCAAAAGGGGCAAACATATGAGAGAATTTGTTATAGACTGCAGAATAGCTAGAGTTAGAGTTTAAAAAAGGGTTTTTTGCTGACTGATTTGGCAATCGGATCATTATATGCTACCAAGTGGATAAAATCTATGCGGATTTCTCCAAAGCATTTGATAGGATATCCCACAGGATATTAGATGCTAAACTTTGCCAACTAGGCTTTCATTCGGTTTTTCTTCGGTGGATCATGTCATATTTAGCGGAAAGGAAGAGTTTCATTTTTCTATATGGAGTTTCCTCCAAAACATTCTCCCCTACTTCCGGTGCCCCGCAAGGAAGCATCTTGGGTCCTTTGCTTTTCATTTTATTTTTAAATGACATCGGGTTATGCTCTCCAACTGCTAAGTTTCTTTTGTACGCTGATTGACAAATTGCATAATTGGTGTTTAAAAAATCGATTGTGTTAATATTATAAATGGTATAAAATTACATTTGCCAAACTACATAAGCCTCTGCAAACTTCGTATCATATTCATATTTTATTGCCGGTTAATGAAATTAAGAACCTTGGGATTTATTTCGACACGAAGTTTTCGTTCCTTACGCATATTAACTGCTTTATCGCAAATGCGTTGTTGTTGTTGTTGTTGTTGTAGCGGCTACTAAGCCCCGCTCTGGTCGGTATATCCGTCAATGTTGTCGTCCATTTCAGCTAGGGGGAGGCCCACGAAGTGTGTGACTTCCACAGGGTCTGTCCATAGGGACAGGGGCGTCAGCTGAGTGGGGTTCTCAGGGAATGTGAAGAGGTGCCGAGAGTCATGTGGCGACTCTCCACATGCCGGGCATTGGTTGGGCACATCCTCATTGATTCTGCTCAGGTAAGAGTTTAGCCTGCTACAATAGCCAGAGCGAAGTTGGGCTATTGTAGTGCGGGTCTCCCGAGGCAGACAAAATTCTGTCCCGACCACGTCCGGTGGTTGTGTGCCTAGAACGGCATTCACAAGGCGGGAGTCTACATAACTCGAGACTGATTCCCTGTGAATGCCGTTCAGGGCCTGTCGGTAGGTCGACGGGTCCAGAGGTTGTTTAATAAACATCTGGACTTCGTCCGTCAGTTCGTAGAGATGCCTCCTGACATGCTTTGGCGAGGGCTCTTCTGCAAGCAGCTGTTTGCTGGGATGCCCACGTCTGTGGCCCCCCACAAGGAACTGCTTGCAGAGCATTGTATTATGCTCCTTGACTGGGAGCATCTGGGCCTCGTCGTGTAGGTGGTGTTAGGGCGTCGTCAGGAGGCATCCAGTCGCTGTTCGTAGTGCCGTGTTCTGGCAAGTCTGTAGCTTCATCCACTCCGTCCTGATAGTCCCAGGCGACCACACGGGCGCTGCATAGTTTAGAACCGGCCGGCCAATTGCCTTGTATGTTGCCAACAACGTTTCTTTATCTTTGCCGCAAGTGCTGCCGGCCAGCGACTTGAGGACATTGTTGCGGCTCTGTACTTTGTTGACAATCGCGGTTGTATGCGCCGAGAAGGAGAGCAGACTCTCGAAGGTAACTCCGAGGATATTCGAGTTATTCACCGTCGGTATTGTTACGCCACCAACGTGAATACCCAGTTGCAGTCTGACCTTCGTCCAGGTGGTGAATAGGGTTACCGAGGATTTCGCAGGGGATAGGGCAAGGCTCCTTGCAGTAAAGAAGCGAGAAAGTTCGGCGAGATAACCGTTTACTTTCGAGCACAAGTCATCAACTCCATTCCCAGACGCCATGATCGAACAATCGTCAGCATAGGAGACAATATTGACACCCTCTGGTGGTTGAGGAAGCTTTGAAATGTAATAATTAAACAGTAGTGAGGACAGGACACCACCCTGTGGTACCCCCTGTTTAATTTTACGTGGCTTGTTGGTTTTGTCTCTGAAAATTACTGACGCCACTCAGGTAATTCGCCGACCACCGTTTGAGTCCCTGTGGGAGTGAGGAGGCCTCTATACCTTCTAGTAGTGTTGAATTACTGACAGTGTCGAATGCCTTGGACAGGTCCAACGCTACTAGAACAGTTCTCTCACAGGGGCGGTTTCGGTGAAGGCCACGAGTTATCTGAGTGTTTATGGCTTTAAATGCTGTTGTACTGTGCACCTTACTGAAACCATGCTGATGCTTCGCTGGGGTCAGGTGGTTAGTGAAATACGGGAGCAGCAAGGCCTCTAGTGTCTTCGCTACCAGGGAAAGGAGTGTTATCGGCCGATAAGATTCTCCTCTCTCCCCACCTTCCAGATGTCTGGAATGACGAGAGTGGCCATAGACAGGTTGAGGACCTCCGTTAGGTACGCTACTCCCGCAGGACCCAAATTTTTCAGGGTCAACATGCATATTCCGTCGGGTCCAAAGGCTTTGGGGGCTTTCGCCTTCCCGATGGCTACCCTTACCTCTCCGATGGTGAAAACAAGAGGCGCACTGGGTTTTGGCATTTTGTGCAGCCTTCTGGTCACTCGACGTTTGGCTTTATCCACCGGAGGATGCAGAATGAACTGCCGGCTAAAATAGCTCGCGCATCGCTCCGGGTCCGACGAAGCGTGGTCACCAAAGTCTACTTACTCTGTCGTCACGCTTCGTCGGGTTGGACAACGAGTTCACGGTTGACCAAAGCTTGCTCACACCAGCGGCGAAATTGCAGGTCTTCAAATGCTCTTTCGATTTCTTCCGCTTATATACGTTCACAAGTTGCCGAATCTCCGAATTGAGATCCCTGATACGGGGATTTCCGGGATCGGCCTGACGAAGGTTGTCGCGCTCATCGGCTAGAACAGCCGCTTCAGCAGGAAAGTTCGGACGTGGATCCTTAATACATCCTGCTGGGATGAAGCGACCTGCAGCAGCAGTGACAACCCTGCGGAATTTACGTTCACCTACGTGAACGTCGGTTGGTATGGGCAGTGCAGTGAAGGCGCCTTCAGTAACATCCGCGAAGCCTTTCCAGTCAGCTTTAGAAAAGTTGGCTTAGGTCCGGTGATCCACGGAAGCAAAGTCGGCAGGTTTATCAATCGAGATGACCATGGGTAGATGGTCTGATGCAGAATGTCGAATCGTCTATCTGCTCAGCCACATGTATTCCCCTACGATCATTTGACAGGTTTGAGTGCCAAAGATCGTGGTGCGCGTTAAAGTAACCAACTACCATACGGTTTTCACCTCATTCAACAGGGTTGAATTGCCGTGCAACTTCGTCTCTTGGACCGCAGCTATTAATATTCCATGCCTTCCCATAAAGACAGTTATCTCCTCGAGCTTGCTCTGGAGTCCGTTACACTTAAATTGTAGCACCTTTGTGTGCCTTGGGAGACCGATTGTGATGTGTGGTGTTAAGGAGTTGTGTTGCCTGCCAGCTCCGTGCTGTACATGCTGCAAAAGGGGGTGCTGCCTTGTGGTGGTGGTTGACGGCGTCGCGGGGGAGGGATGCGGCTGGGCAGCACAGCAGGGGCCCACATAGTCACTCGTCCAATCTCGCGTGTTGCGAAGTCTTGAGCATGCCCTAAAGTGGCACCAGCCATGGCAGGAGTTGCACTTGACTGATGTCACGTTACGGTATATTCTGGACTGACAAACAGAGCAGGGACTAGGAGTTGCCGGCGGCGTTGTGTGGGTGCTATTGTGTTTGTTTGTGTGTCTATTGTTGTGTTGTGTTGGGGTGTGGGTGTGTTGGTTGTGTGCTGCCCGGGCGGGTGGTGGTTAGCCGTGGAGGCGGTCCGGTTCGCACAGCATGGGGCCACGAACGACGTGGTCCATTGCTGGTGCGTACGTAGGCTCGAGCAGTTACGGAGGTGACTCCACCCGTCACAGGCATTGCACCTGACCGAGGTGGAGTTTGTATGCAGTCGTCTCTGGCATACGCAGCAGGTGTAAATTTCTGGCCCTGGGTTAGACTCTATACCAGCCCTGAGCAGAAGGGTACGGAGCAGATGTAGTCCTAGAATCGAGCAACGTTTGATGGATTTCGCCGACCTAAACGGGGTTAGATCGCCGAAACAACAGCCCTTGGTCGGGTAAGACCCGAGTCATTCCATGCTCGCTTTTGTCCGTCGAATAACTCAAGATTTTCGGGATCCTTATACTTTTAAGACTTTATATTCTGCCTTTATCCGATCTAAGTTAGAGTATGGCGCATTCATTTGGAATCCATACCAGCAAATTCATATAAGTCGTTTGTAGTCAGTGCAAAAGGTTTTTATACGCTTATATTCGGTTATCAAGCACATGCTTTTTAAAAAACTTTTAATTTTCATTTTAATGTATGCAGTTTTCATAGTCTGTAATGAACTCTAGTTCTTAGACTTATGTGTAACTAAACAAATAAATATAAATTGTTCCTATTACAATCAGCCGTAACAGATTTCTATTGCATTGAAAGCTGTAAAGATACTGATATTTCAGTCTGTAGAAATGAATTTTGGCTTTTTGCTAGTTTTCTATTTTTAGATTAATTTTTGTAAACTTCTTATTAATCTGTAAGAATAAATTTTGTATTCATTGACTAAATTACTAATAAATAAATAAATAAATATTTTAACTAGCTCTGTGGCTGTAAGCCATATGGACCGTTCCTGAGTAGGGAGTTCGTTCGCATACATGGTTGGGGTAGGTGTAGACGGAGTAACTCCTAAACATCTTCTCACAAACTTGATTTGAAGTGTGGATATTTTGTGGATGGAAGACTTAGCATAATTTTCTATAGTTGTGCTACAGTATTCAATTTTTTGATCTCACTAACGATTTGTAGATGTTTAGGCTTTTTGGGGGTGAAGACCGGATTTAATATTGGTAATGTACAGGGCCGAAAAGTTTAAGCTTTTGGTTTCCAAGCTTAATTTTAACGATCAGGCTTATTTTGCTTATTTCAATGTATAAAGCTAAGTACAGACCTTTTAAGTAAATGGTCAAGAAATAAATTGCTATGCAATATTTCGTGTGTGTGAATAGTAGTGTCCAAGGAGTTTTGACATATGATATTCTACAGCCTGCTGTCTAACTTTTTCCTTACGAAATAATGGAACGGGCTTATATTTCTGTTGAAAACACTTCACAAAAAAACATTAGCAAACCATATTTTTTTTTTTATTAGCTACAACCAAGACTCCCCTAGAAATATTTCTTTGGTCATAAAAACGTGCCCTGCGAAAAATTTTTAAAATCGGAAAACGGAAAGACGTGATTCGAAAGGCCCTAAAGTTCAGCATTTTCATGAAATTTTTCAAAAAGTGGTCAAAATTGCCTATAAATAAGTCAGTGGGAAATTTAATATATTCTAATGGCACTTGAAGTAGTTTTGCCCACCGATGTCTAATATTAACTACTATTTTTAAACCTCCCTAACTTTTAAAGTTAGTGAGGTTTTTGGCACGTAAAGTTACAATTTTCTAGGAATTTAGAAGTTAAATTTTAGCCAAGTAAATTTAGATAAAAATGGTAAGAAAAAAAATGTTTAGTAGCGAACTTTTGATGCAGTTTACTTCTATTTGACACATGGATCCTCAGTCTCGCCCCTAAATTCCATTCCGGAACATTCCGCTATCTTGGATTTTAGGTTTTGTTTGCAAGCTTATTTTGCATTTTCCGGAAAAACGGTAGTATACAAATTTGTAGAGAATTTAATTTTCCAAACTTAAAAAAAATTATTTTTTGCTGTAAATAATTAGCAAAAAGTACGAAAAAGTGCATTGTCACTGTTTTCGCCATTTTTCAACAATTTCTGATAAAAATGCGTAGCATATTCAAATGCCAAAGTTGTAGGGAACTTTTCTCTTTTAGTGTTGGGTTCTCTGGTGGCACAAAATTTGTAAAGCAAAGTCTAATTTACAGTTAGTTTAGAAGCCATATTTGAGACCCTATGTTGAATTTTTCAAAAAGCCTGACGGCTTTTTACCAAAAAAACCTCAATAACTTTAAAAGATGGGTAGTTTTAAAAAATACTATTTTCGACATCGGGGACTTATAGGCAAAATATTGATCGCTTTGTGAAAAATTCCATGAATTTGCAGAACTTCAGGGCCTTTGACACACGTCATTCCGTTATCCGATTTTTTATTAATTTTTACAGGTCACGTTTTTATGACCAAATGAACCTTTCTAGGGGAAGTCTTGCTTTGTAGGACAAAATTGCAAAGTAAGGCGCAGTTTACTGCAGATGCCTGATGATATTCATTGAACTATTTTGCAAAACTATAACTAAATAGGGGAGCGAATGGTGGAAACATTTCTGTAGAAAAAATGGTAATATGAATTTTTTTAATGTTTAACACAGCCCAACAAAAATATAACAAACAATTTTGGTACGGCAAATGTTAAAGCTTTTTTTGATAGATAGCTCCAGATTTTAAAAAAAAAACGAGGTCAATGTGTAAAAAAATCGCGGTTTTTACACTATTTCGGAAGTTCTAGCAAAGAAACAAAAGGTGATACAACCTTCCTGGCTTAAATTAAACCTAGATCTCTCAATTAATATCTCTGAAAAGAAAATGTATTTTGTCATAAGTCTGAAATAAAAAAAATGGCAAATCAGAAGGATAAAATAATATTGTGTTATTAAATCAAAAGTAAAAAAACTATTGGTTTATTGACGAGAGGGGGCCTATCCCCCCTATTCCCCCTCTGGCTACGCCACTGATTCTTTTAAAAACATTTTCAAAGTACAGATACGACTTTTCTACAGTTTTTTATAGTAGAGATTTATTATTATTATTATTAGTACCGCAAGACTTATGGCGTTTTCTTTTCTATAAAAAGTGTTGGCTTTTCATTGACCTCTCCTTAGTGTTTGTACGTAGAGGGCACTGCGAAAGCAACATTTTTCGGTAGAAAAGTAAACGCCATCAAAGTCTCTTCTTTGCACAGCAAACACAATCTCTAACGTTAGAGAAATTTGGATTTCTACATTAGATAACTAGGGAAACTCTCTAATCGTTCTCGAGTCGATGACGAAGTTAGAGAACTACTGTAGAATTGATTCGAGAACGATTAAAGAAACAACGCAAATTCAAATAAATGTAAATAAGCAATATTCCAAATGAATGAATCACAAATTACACTGGACCACCAATTTTGGTTTGGTTTTTGCTCTCCAGACGCCACTATCCGTTTTCTGTGTAGAATTCCGAAAATCGGGTTCATTTTTTGTCTATGGAAACGTTTTCGAGATATTTGCAATTAACCGTTATTCAGCTTAATGCAAAAATTGGTTCCTTTTAACCACGATATACTTACGAACAAATTTAAAAATAGCATAAGAGCTAAATGTGAAGTGTTTCCCCCTGGTAACAATATCGAAGATGTTCCAGATGAAGCGAGAGATACGGCTATTTAATTTTCGAACCGTTGGCACAATCTTATAAGGAGTGTTCTCGTATTTCCTCCTGCCTCATCCAATAAGAAGGTCATTTATCATTTGCATCTTCTTATTTGGCGCTGTAACCGCATAAGCTATTTTAGCCGAAAAACCACGCCAGTCGCTTCAGGCAGTGCCAACTTACGCCAAAAGAAAATGCCACGTGAAGCCAAGTCCTTCTCCACTTGGCCTTTCCATTGCACTGGGCACCTCCCTCCTCCTCCGCTACCACCAGCGGATTGCGAATCGAATACTTTTAGGCCTGAAACGCTGTTCCCATGTGAACGACGTGCAAAGCCAGCGGGCCCTTGTAAAGCTTATACAGCTGATCGTTCCATCGTCTGCGGTACTCATCGTCGCCAACGCGTAGGGGCCTGTAAATCTTCCGTAAGATCTTTCTCTCGAATACTCCAAGAGCCGCTTCAACGGATGTTGTTATTGTCTATTCTTCTGTGCCATATACCAGCATGGGCATAATGAATGACTTATAGAGTGTGGTTTTCATACGTCGAGAGAGAACTTTACTCCCGAATTGCCTACTCAGTCATTATTATCGGTGTAATGCTGGTTCCTAACTAAACGAAATTTTCTACTTTCTCGAAATTACAACTGGCAACAGTGACGTGGGTGCCAAGGCGTGAATGCTCTGACTCTTTGTTTGATGACAGGAGATAATTCCTCTTGTCTTCATTGATATCCAAAACCAATCGCTTTGCTTCGTTATCCAACTTGGAAAAGGCAGGAGAGACTTCGAGGTTTTTGTTACCGATGATGTCGATGTTATTGGCATACGCCAGAAATTACACGCCCTTGTAAAAAATTGTTCGTGAGTGGTTCAGTTCTATTTATAGCTCTTATTATTTAACATTTACAATATGCGACCATAAATGTCCTTCTGTTCGCGCTTTAATTTGTGAATGTTTGATTGGGCATATAAAAGGAGATCAGAATAATAATAATAATCATAATCTTCATAATTTTATCCAACGCTATTCAAATTGCTCCCGCTGATTTTTGGAAATAATTTTCTAAAAACCCGAAGCAGCTCATCTAATTTAGCAAAAAAATTTCTGGAAAATATGGGCATTGTTAGGTAGATGCGTGTATAGATTATTATATATTTCAAAGTCCGAAAAACTTAACGCTAAAGCAGGCACATTCTCTTCACTCGCAATATAGTACGTAGTAGGCTATGGCGACCCCAATTTAAATTTTTTATGATTAAAAGTTTACTATTTTATAATGCTAGGGAATGGTGGCAACAATTTTAAGTTTTCGTTACGAATTTTTTAGACAGCTTTCATTGGATATATTTATGTTTTCGTTAGGTATGGTTTTTATTATTTTTTCATTTGTATCAGTAGTTTTTTAGTTTAAAGGGCTAAACTGAAATTATTTAATAAGTTAAATGAATTACTAACCGATGGTTATCAATGGAAATGGGTTTAAAATCCTTTATTTAAGAACTATATTTAGGAGGATTGCCACGTGTTTAAAAAATATATTTCCACTGAATTCATCAGTTACATGAAATATTTATAACAATGTCAGACGAAAAATATTTAAGGAAATTTTAGTTCGAAACTAATTTTTAAGAGGGTTGCCGCCTGTTTTGAAGAGGTGGTATTTCGTTTAATTATACATAAGTTACATGCAATTTTAAAATATGGTTATCAAAAGAACAAGTGCTAAAAATCTTTAAGCTGAACATTTGGTTTTTTTTGTTGAAAAAATTATGCTCAAATTATTTAATAAGTTAAATGGATTGTCAAAAGATGGGTATCAATCGAAATGTTTTTGAAAATAATTTATTTCTAAACTGTATTTAGGAGAGTTGCCATGTGCTTAAAAAAATTAAGTTCAACAATGCCAGGCGAAAGATTTTAGTTTGAAAATACTTTTAAAGGGTTTGCCACCTGTTTGAAAAGTCGGACATGTTTTCCTTATACGAAAGTACATAAATGAAATATCGAAATATTAGTGTTAAACGAAAGAGTTTTAAGAAAACTATAGGCTGATAATACTTTTAATTAGAGTTGCCATCTAATTTTTTAATTGAAGGTATTCATATCTTCATATCTTCGAATTTCCAAAATGAGAAGTGAAATTAAAGAACTGGGATTCTACATAGATGTGCACAGGTTTTATTTTTTGAAGTTACAGGGAGATTTGAAATTTGATGAAATGAAAACCGACACCATGCGAGACCTCTTATCACTAAGAAATGGTTTAGATTAATCATTAAGAATATTTTTAGAGGTTTTTGAATAGGGTTTCACCTGTTTAAAAAATTTAATTAAATGTTGGCGTTTTGACGCCATGCGGGTTCTCTAGTTTTAGCATATTTTGCAATAAATGCATATTTTAGCATATTTTGCAGTAAATGCATATTTTCGGATACTTTGCCTTGCGTTGTAACGTTTAGAATTAATAATAAAAATTTCTGAAATAATAACAATATAGTGACACTGTGTCGAAAATGAAATAAATATCAAAGGTCACGTTCACATCGTGTTTATATAAAGTTTTTTAATGTGCGAGAAAAACAATATTATTTATATGTTTCGCTCTTGACAGATGAGTTGTCGCGCCACCGACCCGCCAGGGCGCGCTGTTATACTTTCGTTTGGCAAGCAATTAACAAGGATTTCATCAAACGCAAGTAAATATCTTTGTTATGGACGTCTTTATTATTACTAGTACCAGGTTACGCAGTGGGATACAAAACGTGGCTCGGTTACAGGCTACGTGTTACTACTACAAGTGCTAGGGCAAAGTTACGCAGCGGGAGTCAATTGTCACCTCCTAGGACAACTCCATGTTAAATGCGAGGGTGGTAGATTTGCGAAGTACCGGTATTCGGCTCCCGAACCCCCGACTAGTACTTTCCGACGAAGGGTACATATGTATCTACAAACATATACAGTATGAATGGCTATGTAAAACAATTTGTGAATTAGATTCCATGTATTTTCATACATATAATTTAAAAACAAATTAAACAAATATGAATTATTAAGTATAAATATTTATGTATATGTATACACTTTTATGAAATTTAAAACATTTTAGGGGTGGGCTTTAGTAGTCAGCCGCACCTTGTGTTTTAAGAAAACCAGGTGGAATTAACAAATGAAACTTGGTCAGGATGTTAAGGGAGGTATCCTCTAAAACATGTATAACTAAAAAATATAAATAATATCATTGTTTATAAGTTATTTGTTGTTAAAATTTCTTAAGTCGTTCCACTTGGTTTCCTTAACAAAAAAGCATTTGTGCATACTTTTATATATATAAATGCACATAACACTGTACTTAATACTTTACACACTTTTCTTTTAGTTTATCTTGTATATAAACCACTTTAATTAAACTTTTATCGACTTGTAAATTACATTGAATTTCACGCATATTTACAATAACACATGGTTGCAAACTGACACATAACATGTGTTGCCATATTGTACAAAACAATACATACAAAGAAGGCAATAGGGGTATTCTCTGAGTCTTGCAAAGCCCTTGCGTGGTGCACAGATTGCGCGGATTGCACGGTTAAAACCGGTTTTCGTATGGGACAGCTTTGCAAACCGTGCAATCCGTGCACCGTGCAAGGGCTTTGCAAGACTCAGAGAATACCCCTAATGATTAAAAAGGAATACAGGGGAAATCAATACAAAAGAAAATGTTCAGCTCCTTTTCTTCGCAAAACAGAAAGGAGAATTCTATTGCCTGAGGGTTATAATCCCTAAGTGCGGCCGAAGGCCGCCTACGCAGAAAGGTGTTCTCTGCAAAAGGTGTTCAGCTCCTTTTCTTCGCAAAACAGAAAGGAGAATTCTACTGCCTGAGGGTTATAATCCCTAAGTGCGGCCGAAGGCCGCCTACGCAGGAAGCTGTTCTCTGCAAAAGGTGTTCAGCTCCTTTTCTTCGCAAAACACAAAGGATAATTCTACTGCCTGAGGGTTATAATCCCTAAGTGCGGCCGAAGGCCGCCTACGAAGAAAGGTGTTCTCTGCAAAATGTGTTCAGCCCCCCCCCCTTCTTCGGCAACACAGAAATAATAATTCTACTAAGTAAAAATTCCGAATTAAAAATCCGCTTTTATTATTCAAAATTCCAGTCTGGTGGCACTAAGTTGTATGTTATTTTGCTATCTTAATCATCGTTTATATGAAAACTTTAACAATAAATTATATAAGAACTATAGGGTTGCTAGAAAAAAGGGGGGTGGTTTTGAAATCAGGATCATTTTAGGTGCTGAAAATAAAGTGTAAGGCATATCTGGGCATATACATACGTACATAAACAAAATTTAAAAGCATATCTTATGGCTTATAATGACTTTAAAAGCATTTTGTGGAGCATATCAATTATATAAATAGGCAATCATGTTTCCTTTACACCCCTTTTACGGCTAAACTATACTTCTAAGGTATAAACAATTATATATCATTAGAAATGTATTTTGATGCTGATGTGCAGGCAATTTTTAAAATTTCAAATTGGTTTAAAATAGAGCGAAAAAATCAATTCATAAGTCACACCAATACCAATGCCATACATGTACATGGATGGGGCGGAAATGTCCCCAAAATGTATGCTTTAATATTGATACTGAATTACAGAAACGTGCTAAGCAGTTTAGGAATAAGATGTATGTATGTATGTACATGAATAGATTAGACTCAAACAAGGAAGAAGGTAAAGTTGAGTATGGAGAAGAAGAAAGGGATAAATACAGAAATTAAAATAAAAGTAAAGAAACCTAAATATAATGCTAAAGAAGAAGGAAAATTTAAATACCTAACCTAATAACAATGGTGGGGGTGAATATGGAAATGAAGAAAAGAATGGGCATATTTAGATCAGGATAAAGGAAAAGATAAAAATAGAGAAGAAGATGAAGATAGATGAAGATGAAGATGAAGATGAAGATGAAGATGAAGGTGAAGAT
>NW_023458568.1:15742590-15744942 GCF_013731165.1 Rhagoletis pomonella | reverse complement strand
GGATTTACCACTCCGAAATGTGGCAAATACCACGTGTGTGGCCCTTGAACTGACACCTCTTCGGTGGATAGTAGCTGTGCATAACCCTTGTCAGGGTACTTATTTATTTCGGCTATATAGCTTTTGCGTATATCGGATCTTTAGCCATTTTGTTCTCGACGCTGAGCAGTTTTCTCAAAGCCATTTCGTAGCTCTGTGGTAGTTTAACGTAGTTTTCGCGCCACAATAAGCCTACCTCGTAACGCTGACCAATGTTCTTCATTGTATTCTCAAGTATGGTTCTTGCTCTCAAATCTTCTATTGACTCAAGAGGAGTATCTGGCTTCTTTACCGCAAAGCTGGCCAAACTGGAGTTATTCAAACTCTAATGAAAATTACTAACAATTTGTACTAATTTGCTTCGATTTTAAAAAGGCTTGTCGGCGAATTCAGCGTACATGCATAATTGGTTAGGTATGTATGTATGCAGATATTTAAATGCCGGTTTGCTATTTGCGCGACAAGCTTTTTTAAAAACGAAGTAAATTAGTACAAATTGTTAGTAATTTTCATTAGAGTTTGAATAACTCCTTTCACTAAATGGCTTTTAGTAACTTTAACGAGACCTTAATTTTTTTTATTATTCATTTTAGTGCAGTTTTGACAAAATTAGGTTTGTTCGTCGAAAATCCAGCAAGAATTATCCAACACTCAAAATATCAGAGAGTAAGAAAAAATTCTCTCAAATTCTCTGTAATGTTGAGAAACTTGCAAATTTCTGCACGAACGCAAATTTGCGGGAATTCGCAAGTTTCCCTGCCAGCTGGCGTATAAATTTTTTTTATGGAATTTTTAAAATTCATTCGGATGGCCAAAAACAGGATATATATGTATATTTCTTGTTGTTCTGACTTTCTTTAACATACATTTCAATTTCTTCGTCGTACTAGCTGTCGGGTTTCTTAAATCGACTCTGGTTGCAATTGCATTCCGATTGCGAATACCAGCCTAATTAAGTTCAAATCATTGGAATTAACTAAATTAATTATATCAACAATTATTTACTTCCTTTTTTCATAAAAAAAAAATCGCTCGTGTTTATAAATTTTTAAATTTAACGAACTAATTTATTCAAATTATTGTAGACAAAAATGCAACCATGCGCCACAACCACATGCTTATCGTGTTTGCAAATTCTTGCTGGAAAAAATTTTCTCTCCAAGAGAACTGTCACTTTGCTCTCACAATTTTTGAGTGTTGGATAATTTTTTGGTCTGCACGAAGGCGATTTGGGCAAAAATCGTGATAATTCGTACAAATTTTTTGCTCGACGAACAAACCTATTTTCTGGTTAAAAAATCTTTTGTTACACTAC
Source organism: Rhagoletis pomonella (assembly GCF_013731165.1). Taxonomy (NCBI): domain Eukaryota; kingdom Metazoa; phylum Arthropoda; class Insecta; order Diptera; family Tephritidae; genus Rhagoletis; species Rhagoletis pomonella. The sequence goes on along the minus strand of NW_023458568.1, from coordinate 15,743,588 downwards.
TTCATTTTATTTCTTTGATTGTACAGGTTAAATAAAAGCTTGTTTTTAAAAAATATTTTTTTTTACATTATTCAATTGATAAGCTGTTTTTTGAACCCCCAACCAGTGGGGACCAGTAGGACCAGTTAAAACTAAGGGTAGTATCTTAAATAGACAATGGCTTTGGTTAAGGCGACAATTCAACAAGTGCTCATTGTTGCTAGACGATGTTACTGACTGAAAAGGTGACGATGGGTTAACAACGGTGGTAGACAGAGATGTAGAAGAGGATGGTGCATGCGTTGGCATTCATCGATTCCACACTCCATTCTAAATTGACATTCTCCAAGCCCATGCCCCCGTTGAAGGCAACCCAAGCACAAACGGTTGATCTTCACAAATTTCCATTTAATATTCACGCTGAGTGCCTTGAATTCCGGGCATTCAGTTAGTGTGTTGCTGACGATATCGATCTATGTAAAACTCTTCTAGGCGTATACTTGCGGTGGTTGCACATTGTAGGACTTTGTTTGTAGTTGTTTGTAGTGGATTTAAATTTGTTTGTAGGTCAACAGATACCAAAATACGATAGGTTGAAAAAATCGCTCCACCCCACTTTCACCAACAATCAATTTGACTCGTGTACCTTGTAGGAAATCGTTTGTAGTTGTTTGTAGTGGTTTTGATTTTTTCTGTAGCTTAACAGATAACGAAATACGATGGGTTGAAAATATCGCCCCACCCCACTTTCACCTACAATCAATTTGACTAGTGTACCTTGTCGGAAATCGTTTGTAGTTGTTTGTAGTGGTTTTGATTTTTTCTGTAGCTTAACAGATAACGAAATAAGCTCGGTTGAAAAAATCGCCCCCACCCCAATTTCAACTACAATCAATTTGAAATCGTTTGTTGTTGTTTGTAGTGGTTTTGATTTTTTCTGTAGCTTAACAGCTAACGAAATACTATTGGTTGAAAAAATCGCCCCCACCCCACTTTCACCTACAATCAATTTGACTAGT
>NW_023458568.1:15739273-15742490 GCF_013731165.1 Rhagoletis pomonella | reverse complement strand
TTTTGAGGATGAGTTTTGGGCAAACTTCGCTAAAATTCACTACTATCGAAATGACTATTAATAGAGCGTTTTGCACAATTTTTTTTTTGCGGAAATGAACAAGAAAAATAGTTAAAGTTGTATATGTTTTTATATATATACATAAATACCTCGAAAGGCGCATGTAATTGCAAAATCATGTACATATAAATCGTGTGTATGATTTTGGGCCTTATGCATAAGACTTAAAAAAAAGTAGTTTCTTAAAATTTCAGACCATTTATTCAAGTTGTTCAAATAAATTTAAGTAAAAGGAATGGCATTTTAAGAAAAAGCAATTACTAACAGCCAATTTCAAGAAAGCAATTTAAGTAAATGATGATTTTATTTTTTTGAATTTTATTAGGAAATTTACAGAAAACGCATTTTGTGTAAGCGTCGTAGTCTCAAAACAAAAATACTTACATAAAGCAATCAGCAAATTACGCTCCTAATCGTAGTAGTTTTCGTTTCGTTATGCCGAAACGAATTCATGACGACTCGACTTCTGCACACTTGCGCGCCCTGCATTAGGCTGGAGCTCCATAGGCAAGCGTATGCCTGTTTTGCGAAATCCGTTGTGTGTGCTTACAAGCGTTTGAAGTTGTCATTTCGACAAATTGATGCAGCTGACATACACATTTTTATACGTTTTTATAAATAAAATACTTACCAAATTATGTACCAAAATAATATTAAAAAGGCAATAGCAGCGAATACTAAGGCTGTGTGCGAGTTGACCTAAATTTTAGTACCTAAACTAATATTCCACTGGAAATTTCCAGCACTGCTACCAATTTAGGAAAACAACTGCTAAAACTGTGCGAGTTCATTTGACAACCTAAATTGTTTGGGTATAAGTGAAAAATAAGGCCCGTTTAGCTAGAAAAAAAAAAGAAAAAGTGGGCATAGTTCGCCTTCTTCCATTGATTCTAATGGTATAAAAAATGTTTGGAGCATATTAATAGGGGCGGTGCTTGGGGGGTGGTAAAAGTAGAACCTTTACTATTTTCAAAAGCTTATATTTCAAAAATTTTCAAAACGTGGATACGGTTGGAAAGGGAATTAAAATACGTTTCATTTGATATGTACATCTATATATATAACTTACACATATTTCGATAAAAATAAAAAAACGAAATACCAATTTTTTTTAATAAAAATTTATGTTTTTCTTAAAAAAATACGTAATTAACTATATTAAAAGATACATTTTTTCCAAAATTTCATTATTTTTTTAAATACTGTCTTATAACTGATTACGAAGTTTTTCAAGAAAAACATACATTATGATTTAAAAAAAAATATCTCATTTTTCTCTAAATATGTATATATTATTTATAAAGATATACATACTTGATAAAAGGTATTTTACCTTTCCAACCATATCAACTTTTTGAAAATCGGTTCAATAATTTTCGAAAAATAAGCTTTTAAAAATATTGAAAATTCCACTTTTACCACCCCCTTGCACCGCCCCTTTTGATTTGCAGCAAAACAAAATCCATACAATCAAAATCAAGAATAAGGAGCGAGCCACGCCCACTTTTTCTTTTTTTCTAAGTCATCGGCCCCTATTCTTTGCTTTTACGAAAATCAAAGATATTTATACTGACATTTTTTTGAATATTTTATTTTTGTGCCATAGAAAAGATAAAAATTACTTAAAACTTCTAAAAAAAATCATTATTCGTTTAATCGCGCGGCCTTTTATATTTCACAGTTCAATTTAGGTTGAAAAGTATGCTCGGAAGAAATCTAAATTGTTCCTATTCACTGAATTACCGACACTTTCCAGTGATTTAGGATTTTTTCTCTATTTAGGTAGCAATTTAGACGTACTCGCACACAGCCTAACAGGTCTATTCTGCACGTTACCGATGATTTTGTAACCGAAAAATTTGATTACCAAAAAATGTTACCAGTTCTTGTCACCGCGATTCTAGGTACGTTGGTAATGCAGTTAAAATATTCAGCAATTCAGCTATGGAGAATTGTGCAAATTCTGGCATTGCATATTTCACGGGGCAATACTTTAGTTACCAGCTTATGAGATGGTAACAAAAATTACCGGTTACAAGAGTACACAGAATGCGAAAAGGGTTTAAAAATTGTCAGGAACTTTATTTACCGGTTACAAACTTTTTATTACCAGCGCAGAAGAGACCTGTAAGTGTCGAAATCAACCATGATTCAATTATCACCGAGGTACACCTCCGGTAATCCGATAGGAATGGTTGTTGTTTTTGTAATAGCATACATATTCCCCAAAGAGTTTTGATATAAAGATATACAAATATAAATCTGGGTTGTTCGGGTTACTACTGTCGTAGAAGTCTTAAATGAATCATACACTATTGATTTCACTCATTCAAATAAAAAACGGTAGTGTTATAGACTGTAACGCAATACATATGCCTTAATATAGAAAGGCCTTACCTAACAGTTTTGTTTCTTTATAGAGTAGTTAGAGAGCTTTATAAAAACCAAAGTTATTTAGTTGCAAATTTCTTCACAACGTTGGCCATTTATACATACTGAAATATATTTATTGATGTATAGCTAGGTCTCTACCGACTTTTGTGCAAGGCAGAATTCCGAAAGAAAATCAGTTAGGGCTATTTTTACAGATTTAATACATATTTTAGTAATCTTGCATTTGATCATATCATCAACTAAAGCTTAACACAAGTACATACTTACGCACAATTATCTAAGTGCTCATGAATATAAGTATGTATGCTTGTACATAAATTATAAGTATGAATGCATATGTTTTGATCAGCATGCGTACACAGCTTACTATACAATTAGGCTGACATAATCAGTATATTTAAGATGTTGAAAATAAAATGATGTTTTTCTTCTACATAGTTTGCAAGCAATTAGCTTGCATTAAATATATGTACATAGCAAGGAGCTTTACCAAAGAAAAAATGGCAACGCTTTGATTACAATTATTAAATGTACTATACATATGAGTCATTTAAATCTACTTAAATACATATAAATACCAACTGCAATAACCAAATGCTAGAGTTATGATTGTAATTATAGAGTCGCACGTGAGTAAAGTATTCTCTGCCTCGGCCTTCCTTAACTAATTTCGCAAGCAGCTTTATATGTACGTACATTAATTAAATTAATCGATACCTACTGTAATGCAAAACAGCCTTGGCTAAAAACCGCTAAAATGCGT
>NW_023458568.1:15735802-15739173 GCF_013731165.1 Rhagoletis pomonella | reverse complement strand
AACCATATACATTGCATATTTTAAATATTCAATATAGCAATGGACAAATTTTCTGAATTTTCCATTTCTAAAACACGAATGCTAACCAATAACAAACGAAGCATCAACTTTGTTTCTGATGCGCTGATTGCTCCAGCGATGCGTTTCGATAGCTTTTCGGCAGCGTTTTGGAACAAAATACATTGTCAATATTTTGTAGTTCGACGTTATGGAACCTTATACTTCGTACCTATGCAAAGCAATTGACGTTTTGGAAGTCAGCCTTCAGCTTAGTATCCAGCTCTTAAGAAAAGCAAAAACTCCATATAAAATGACGTACAAGAAATGGCTAAGAAATTTTCTTAAGGCAGTACGCAGTTCTTCAGAAATTTAGTACGCTTTCTACTACGGTTTTCTAAAGTTTTTTGTGAAAAAAGAGCACAAGGCAACCCAGGTTTGCACCAAAATATATGCCCGTTCCATTATTTCTTGAGGAAAGAGTGAGGCAACAGGCCGTGCGTTATCAAAAATGTCAAAATTCCTTGGGCACACACGCGAAATAATGGCAATTTTTTCTTGACCGTTTTCTTAAGAGCTGGATACTAAGCTTTCTGTTGCAAATCTGGGTTGCCTTGTGCTCTTTTTTCACAAAAAACTTTAGAAAGCCGTAGTAGAAAACGTAGTAAATTTCTTAAGAGCTGCGTACTGCCATAAGGAAATTTGACTCAAGAAAATTTCTTAGCCATTTCTTGTACGTAATTTTATATGGAATTTTTGCTTTTCTTGAGAGCTGCATACAGGCCTCAGGGCTTTAGTATCCAGCTCTTAAGAAAATGCACAAGAAAATGTTCGTGTTCTTTCTTCTGCTTGAAATAGTAGTAGGCCAGTAATTTTGACGTTTGATAATACACTGTGAATCACGGTGGAGAGAATACAGAGGTGGCGCCGATGACGATACCGCTACTCGGCTCTCAGTGATTTTGACAGAATCAGCTGTTTTGGTGACGTCATAGTAGAGAAGACAGCAGTAGTGAAAACATTTAGGTTTCGAATAAAAGCGCACATAGGCCAAAAATATGGAAAAAACGCCTAACAAAACCCGAATGTAAGAGCCAATAGAGCTTTTTTACTGATTCAAATGAAAGATGTATATATGTCGGTTCGATGCCATAATACAGAGAAACCCTTACTTGTTTGAAGCATTTTTGTTCCAGCTGAATCGGACGATATCATTTTTGTAGGCCTGGGACAGATTCTGTAACCAGTTAACGACAATTTTCGAATCGGTATCGGTTTTGTCGACGTTTGATATCAAATATTTGTAAGTCAACAAGTGCGATATCGATCCGAAACTTGTCGCTAACTTCTTCATCCGTCAAAGTATTTTTCTTGAACCTTGGATCGACTAAGGCTAAAACTGATAAAATAATATTTTTCTGTGGCGATAAGCTCAAGTGTTTTAGCCGATATCATATAAATTAGTAATGAAAGTTTTTTCTAAACCTGAAATGCCTATAATGGCGAGGGTTTAATGTAAATAATCGGTATCGGATACCGAAAAGGAAGTATAGGGTACCGAAATCTTTTTTAAGTATTGGGTACCGAGTATTGGGGACAATTCAGCACATCACTAGTCGCCCTCATTCTCGCCGCTCTCAGTTGTCAACTCTACGATGACGTCACGCTACATGATTCAATAATACAAGGTTCGATAAACTGACAGTTGTCTCTCTCGCACCGCTCCCTTAGCAGTGGCACAGTGTTGCTTCTTTGCAAATTTACATGGAAACAGTGTAGCTTTGGTGTGAAATAGAAGTATAAGATTTTGCGCAATATGTTTATATGTATATGCATATGAAGCATATTTAACTGATGAAAACATAAACCGTTTTTAAATTGGATGTTTACATCTCATAGTAGTCTTATTTTAATTTTGAGTCATTTTGCAGTTTTTATACAGCTAAAGGTGTTCTTACACGATATGTATTTGCATGTGTACATGCCACTTTTTACATATGGAAATGTCAACATATCGTGTAAAGGCAAATTAGATTTGTTTCTGTACAAAGCAGATGCACGTACATACGAAATAGAAATGTTTCTATTTTCATCTGACACACAGATAGAATCATCTGAGTTTAGTTTATTTCGTTTTCAAAGAAAGTATTTTTAAATAGTTAAATAAAGACTGTGAATTTGACAGACATACACAATTATATATGTATTGAAAAAGTCACATTTACAGATGTAAATACATACCGTGTAAGAACACCTTAAATAGCACATAAATTACGTAATTCACGTAGATATATCAATATTACGTTCAACATTTCGTTTAAAATACCAGATTTCCTGCAAATACATTAGAATTTACAAAAGGAGTTTCACTACTAATTGCCTACTTTGCGTACTGTTCTACTACCATTTTCGCACCAAGATATTTCATTCTTCCCCTTTCTCCGTCCTTCGTAAATGCAACCTTTTGTAAGGGAGTGTCAAACCGCTGCTGTCAATAATTATCTAACCTTGTATTATTGAATCATGATACAAATATAAATCTGGGTTGTTCGGGCAGAGACCGTTTATAAATGAGAAGGCGTATTTTCAGTGTGAACTAATTGCCGCCCGAAATTTCGAGGTGCGGTCGAGCAAATATACCACTCGTCGACGAAATGCACCACTCGACGGACGGTGTTCTCTGACGGGGTACTGTTTAGTAAGTGGCCCACTTATTTCGGGGTATTGCGTCCAAAAGGGTGACCCGATCCAAAAAAAAATTGCACACACTTGTAGCCAAGGGTCTACCCATTATTTTAACATCCACTATTGTAATTTTGGGTCACTAATTTATTTACAAATTGGGTTTGAAATATGCCCTTTTTTTTGTAAAATTCGGAAATTAGCGTAAATTTATCACTCCTATTCTCCTTAAAGCAGCTACATCAGCAATATATTTTTATATTCTCCTTCACTTTACACTTTACTCGATGAGCTATAACTTTCTTTATAACTTTAATATTAACCAATTAATCACAATTTATTAAATAAAAACACCTTCTAAATCATGCGTCTGACTTTTGTTGCATAAGCAAATTGAATGGCGTAGTTCAGCTGTCAAACTCCAAAATATGCAAAAGAATGAGAGACAAAAGAAAATAGGATATAACCCTGTAAGCATTAAAAATATACAAAGGTGTTCTCTGTAAAAGGTATTCAGCTCCTTTTCTTCGCAAAACAGAAAGGAGAATTCTCTTGCCTGAGGGTTATAATCCCTAAGTGCGGCCGAGGGCCGCCTACGTAGAAAGGTGTTCTCTGCAAAAGGTGTTCAGCCCCCCTTCTTTGGCAACACAGAAAGGAGAATTCTACTGCCTGAGGGTTATAATCCCTAAGTG
>NW_023458568.1:15721416-15735792 GCF_013731165.1 Rhagoletis pomonella | reverse complement strand
TGCCTGAGGGTTATAATCCCTAAGTGCGGCCGAAGGCCGCCTACGCACAAAGGTGTTCTCTGCGAAAGGTGTTTAGCCCTCCTTTTTTCGCCTGATAACCACCTTGGGATAACTTCTTTTATTTAAAAACCCCACAGATTCTGTTAGTTGGGTTATATTCCCCTTCAAACTGCTCAGTTTGCCTCGGAAAATGCCGTTTTTACCCCATTTTCAAACGGTTCCCTAGGGGTCTGTGGGAGGTCCCCAAGGGGGGGGGAGGGGGCTGGGGCTTTTCGTAAAGTGGCGACTGGCCCCTTTCGAATGAGGGGGGTTTGGGGGGCCACGCCCCTTCTCCCTCCGCCCCCACCCCAAAAACGATGGGCCAATAACTAAACATTTCCCCTCTGACGTTCTCTGGTTCGGGTTACTACTGTCGCACAAACGGGAAGAGTATGGTATGCGCTAGTCCTTAAATTGTTTAGATTCGGTTTCTTAAATGAATCATACACTACTGATTTCACTCATTCAAATAAAAACGATAGTGTTATAGATTGTCTAACGCAATATATATACCTTAATATAGAAAGGCCCTAACAGTTTTGTTTCTTTATAGAGTAGTTAGAGAGCTATATAAAAACCAAAAATATTAAGTTGCAAATTTCTTCAAAACGTTGGCCATTTATACATACTGATATATATTTATTGATGTAGTAGCTATTTTTTAATTCTATTAGGTCTCTACCGACTTTTGTGCAAGGCTGAATTTCGAAAGAAAATCAGTTAGGGCCATTTTTACAACGCTTTTATCAACTTGCAATGTTGTGTTCCAGAAACTTTCAATGTTGTGGATCCAGAAACTTTCAATGTTGTGGATCCAGCAACTTTCAATGTTGTGTTCCGACACCAAAGCAAAGCTTTGAAAAGCTCCTATAAAAAAGCATAGTGAATAGGGCGAGGTAGATGACATCTAGATGTCGCCCTATGTACTACGTTTGCTACACCGGAAATAGGCGACACGCCATTTCTTTAAATAAAATTAGTTTGACTATTGGCGGACCAGTTGGTAACCACTTTGGGACCAGTTGGTAACTAGTTCGTGGGACCAGTTGGTAACCAGTTGTGGACCAGTCCGGGAACCAGTTGAAAGTGAAAAGCGTGGGGCGCATGTAATACACTTGAATTGAAATGAAAAGTAATATATGAATGTATGTATGTGGGTATATGAATAACGACCGCTTAAAATCGATTTCAAAGTTCTACTTTCGCTGTAGAAATTTTAGGTCTACGTTATGTAGTTTGACTATTGTCAATTAAATCGAATGCTTTGTATTGCATGCGCTCCACGTTTTTCATTTTCAATTTCATAGATTGTTTATAATGACTTTTGCTAAAATTTCAAAATCAAAAGTTATCAAAACAAATTCTATGGGACTGAGAAGTATTATTTTCTACTTTTTAGTCCATTTATAAAAGCGTTGTATATTAAAAAGTTTTTTTTTTATATTATTTATTTTACATTAAGGTAACGATATATGTACACATACAAACATATTATACTAGATGCTTGGGCTGGCACAATCAAAAGTCTCAAATAAGAAATTTAATTCGAATTTCTTTCGTTTTAATAAGTTATATTTTATAGATTTAATACATATTTTAGTAATCTTGCATTTGATCATATCATCAACTAAAGCTTAACACAAGTACATACTTACGCACAATTATCTAAGTGCTTATGCATATAAGTATGTATGCATGTGCATAAATTATAAGTATGAATGAATATGTTTTGATCAGCATGCGTACACAACTTACTATACAATTAGGCTGACATAATCAGTATATTTAACATGTTGAAAATAAAATGATGTTTTTCTTCTAATTTGCAAGCAGTTAGCTTGCATTAAATATACAAAGCAAGGAGCTTTACCAAAGAAAAAATGGCAATGCTTTGATTACAATTATTAAATGTACTATACATGTCATTTAAATCTACTTAAATACATATAAATACCAAATGCTAGAGTTATGATTGTAATTATAGATTCGCACGTTAATGAGTAAAGTATTCTCTGCCTCGGCCTTCCTCATTATTAATTAATTAAATTAATCGATACCTACTGTAATGCAAAACAGCCTTGGCTCAAAACCGCTAAAATGCGTCACCCCTTGCATTTTTTGGAAATCGAATTTCACAAAAAAAAAAAACCAAAATAGCACTAAGGTGCGGGCGGATCAAATTTCGATATATTTCCGATAAATATTAGAGAAGGCACCAATTCGTTCGTATTATCAGAAAATAGGTTTGTTCGTCGAGCAAAAAATTTCTACGAATTTGTACGAATTATCACGATTTTTGCCCAAATCGCGTTCGTGCAGACCAAAAAATTATCCAAAACTCAAAAATTGTGAGAGCAAAGTGACAGTTCTCCTGGAGAGAAGTTGCAAATTCTTGCTGGAAAAAATTTTGCCAGCAAGAATTTGCAAACACGAAAAACATGTGGTTGTGGCGCATGGTTGCATTTGTGTCTACAATAATTTGAATAAATTAGTTCGTTAAATTTAAAAATTTATAAACACGAGCGATTTTTTTATGAAAAAAGGAAGTAAATAATTGTTGATATAATTAATTTAGTTAATTTCAATGATTTGAACTTAATTCGGCTGAAAAAAATGGTATTCGCAATCGGAATGCAATTGCAACCAAAGTCGATTTAAGAAACCCGACAGCTAGTACGATGAAGAAATTGAAATGTATATTAAAGAAAGTCAGAACAACAAGAAATATACATGTATATCCTGTTTTTGGCCATCCGAAAGAATTTTAAAAATTCTATAAAAATTTTTTATGTTTGAAATGCAACCGTGGACGCCAGCTGGCAGCGAAACTTGCAAATTTCTGCAAATTTGCGTTCGTGCAGAAATTTGCAAGTTTCTCAACATGAGAGAGAATTTGAGAGAATTTTTTCTTACTCTCTGATATTTTGAGTGTTGGATAATTCTTGCTGGATTTTCGACGAACAAACCTTATTTCTGACTAGTCCGGCCTCGACGGGATCGCAACTTTTTACTAGCAACTATTTGCTAGTAAGAAAAACAGCTGATGGCATGATGCTTAATGTAATTCAAATTAACAAAATAATTGTTTGTGGTGCTTTTAGAGTTGCAATTGACAAAATAAACCCATTTAAACATATAATACTAGTTTTCTAAGAAAATTGCATCGGAAAATAACAAATAAATCAGCTGTTCATAAAACTAGCAACTTTTTGATTTTTGCAGCTTTTATTTGTTTTATTTTATTTGCGCGCCAAAAAGAACTGCTATGTAAACAAAAGCCCTGATCCAGTACTCCATGAACTTACAGGATTTTACACGAACTTACAGGAAGTTGCGGGAAAAATGTTCCCGTACTCCAAAATCCTCCAAAATCCTATAAATGAGAGCGACTTTTGGAGAGTTGTGTAGAGAATGAAGTTGCAAGATTTTACCCGAACTTTTTCTTCTGGTAAAATCGTGAAAAGTGTCAAGCAATCACTGGTTGACATTTTTACAGGAAAAATGGTTTTTTTGTTGCCGTACTTTTTGTTGTTACTCACTTTTTACTCTCACTTCAGAGAGCAATTTTCCTGTTTGACAGTTTTACAGGATTTTTCACGAAAAGTATTGGATCAGAGCTAAAAAGAAAGCGTCCACGGTGTATTTGACAGTTTTACCAGTTTTTACCCGAAAGCCGTTCCCGTACTTTTTGGTTTTTCTCTGTTTCCCTGAGAGCAATTTTGGTTTTTGACAGTTTTACAGGTTTTATGCAGAAAAGTTGAGGGACGAAACTAATACTGAACATCGCTATAAGATTTATTTTCAAACTTCCTCTACCTTTGGGGAATTGCAGGCAATTGACACTGTTATTAATATTGCTATCATCGAAAATTATTATAAAATAGTAATTTTCACTGATAGCCTCACTTCTTGTTTCATTATTAAAAACAATACAACAAACAACTACATATGAGTAGTCCACTTGCAAGCAGCGTTATGTGATTTTATAATAGTAAGCCATAAATTAAAAAAAACGTCTACAACAACAAGTAATCCCAATTGTATCTTTTGTTTTATTATCCGAAAATTTGGGGATGCCTAATAACAATAAAAAACAAAATCGCAGTATGGGAGTTTTTGCAAATTTTATATATAAAAAATTAATATAGCGAGTTTTGAAACAGTAACTTTTACATAGCTAGCTTTTTTTAGCTTTACGCGTTCTCTCTACCATGAAGATTGGTCTACTTCTTTTTTACGACGTCTTCCACTAAGCACCGAAACTACCACGTTTTTTTGCAGTTTTCTAAGTTCATCAAAAGATGGACACTTTTGAGCTTGTATATATACGTACAATAATTATTATAGCGACTTTTGAAAGTGTATATATACATACAGTAAGTATTATAGCGACTTTTGCTAGAGTAGCTAACATTTGATCCTATTTTTTTTCAGAATATATAAGGATTTTGCACTGTATTGCTAGTGAACATGAAACAAGTTTAAATACCCGTACGTTAACCATCAAAAACTAAAAATCGAAAAAATTTTACATAGAGCACTTTGCAAGTGGACTACTCATATGTAGGTCACAACATTTATCAAAAAGTAACTGCCTCAAATATCACTCAAGTCCATATTGTCTGGACGACGAGCCATGGGGGCATTGCGGGAAATGAAAAAGCTGATGCTATTGTAAAAAGTGCTGATATTGATAAAATCCCCAAAAATGTAAAACTAAGAGGCCTGTAAACAGATTAAGGATACAATTTTTAATGAATGGCATACAGAATTTCTAAATTACTCGGGACAAAAACCAAATCTTTATGCGACTATTTTTCCTGAATGTAAAAATCAGACTTGAAGCTTAAACTATCCCTAACGGATGTAAGAACTCTTAATAGTCTTGACTGGGCATACATATGACAAGACCTACTTCTCTAAAATAAACGTTTTTAACTCTGATCGGTGTTTCTGCGGGCATATCGATAACTACACCCCCCAAACATTCCATTGTCAAAGACTGACTGGCATAAGAAATGAATTCGATGCCTTCAAGCAGGCCACTCGATTTGAGGAAATCTTTCAGAACAATAATGTAGCCAAGATCGCTCAACTGGCACAGTTTTATCAAAAAATTTGCTTTTAAACTACTCAAACTAATCCTTATACGCTAACCCATTTGCTTTGCACATATATTTTCGAACTTTACCCAATGTAAATATATACGATTCCAGCAATCTCAAGCCTTCATAATCCGTCGTCGTTTAAAAGTAGCTTCGCCTTAAATTTACTAAATATTATTTGGCGCTGTCCCCGCCTAAGCGATTTGGCCGAGTTCAAGAAAGCACGTCAGTCGTTTCTCTTCTGTGCTAGTCCTTCTCCACCTGGTCTTTCCATCGCGGTGGGGGCCTCCCTCTTCCTCTGCTACCACCAGCGCGTTCCAATTGAATACTTTCAGAACTGGAGGGTCGGTGTCCATTTGAACGACATGGCCAAGCCAGCGAAGCCGCTATATTTTAATTCGCTGCACTTTGTCTATGTCGTTGTAAAGCTCATCGTTCCATCGTCTGCGGTACGCGCCGTGGCCAACGCGTAAAGTCCCGTAATTCTTCCGCAAAAGTTACTAACTATTGCCACTATATAAATACCTGCCACTTACATAAAAGCTACGTATCGAGAAACGAGCAGAAACGCACGTCAAACCGCGGTAAAATTTTCCAAAACGGATCCAGGCTTTGGGAAAAAAAATACTAGAGAGTATAGAGGAGCTTTTTCAGATTCTAAATCTGAAGACCCCACCCTTCGGAGGCTTATAGCTTTTAAAAAAGAAAATTTCCCTTTCGTTTGATATGCGTATGTCTATTTTTACGTGCGTCCACGGTATTTTGGTAGTGAAGATTATTTAACAACAAATTGCTTAAATACTATTAGCAACTACTTTGTGAGAGTTATACATGCATGTAGAGAATGCCTCGCCCAACATCCTCACCAAGTTTTATGACGAAATTCCTTATACTTTCGCTGAAATCTCGATTGGTTCCGTTTTGGAAAGCCAACCGCATCTACGCAAGCAGAAGCTCATACACGAAATTCTGGTGGTATTACAAACGTGTATCAGTGGAGCAACAGAGAAAACAACCAGGAGTTGCAATCGCTTAATTACGAACACAACATATGTGACTATAGGACTCGTCATTACTTCAGAGCCCAAAAATAAAGTACTAATATCAAATTCAATCAAGCAATTACGACGCTTACAAATCAACAAGTATCCACTAAAAGGAACTAAAACTTTTTTTCAATGGAGATATATGCACAAGCGGCGTTAATAGAATTGAGAACATCGAAAATACGTTCCTACCAATAAGGGGGCGGGGGCTCTGTGAAATTGCACTGATACCTAATTATTTCAATAGTTTGGAAAAACTTTAGTGATTATACAGCCTATAAAGACACTATGTACTCTGGACCATCGTATTTTCTTTACTTAAAGTGTAGTTTAATAACGAAATCAAAGTTTTCAAAGATCACTCACCAGAAGTTAAGCGGGCTTCTTCTTGAGATGTTTCGGTGCCTTCCATCTCCTATTTTTTTATAATTACTTATTTGCTTTTTTAGCGCGTGAAATGTGTTTACAGACGAGAGAGCTCTTTGCGAAATTAATGGGCTATATTGTATCTATAAACTTGATAGTTAAAAAATAAAGATTGCAAAACCTTTCCGTGTATCAAGTTGAAACACACAAAGCAGCCATTTTTCTTATCTTCAATTTGACAGCTCACCAATTCTTCGCTGTCAACATATCGCTCAATATCGTTTTATCTTTACGGCCGTGCATCAAAACAAACCAAAACAAAATAGAAACCGGTATTTAACGAACATAACAAACCACCGTCTAATGATTTATGAAATGAAAGTAAACAAATCATCCAAACGACAATTTTAATATAGAAAATAGGAAGTGTTTCAATCAAAATCCTTTAAAAAGTAGCCAGCGTAGTCATTTATTTCTTTGGTTGTACTTCGTCTTCCCCTCATTCATAAATATTTACGAACAGTGTAATTGGAGGAGCGTTTGTTTTGCCAAATATGGCAAAAACAAACTAAGTTTGTTCGTTTTCTAGCATTGGTTGGTTTTTATTATTGAACAGTTCACAATAACAATAGGGGTGTTCACACCGCGATTGGGACAAAACAAGATACCTTCATTTGAAAATCAGATTAGTCATTTTAGAAAGAGAAGCTTCATTTTTAAGTAAGAAACCTTTATTTCAAAATTAGATTCGTCACTTTAATTTAAAAATCAGATAAGTCGGTTTAAAAGAGGAATATTTGATTTTAAAATGAGAAAACTTCATTTGAAAATCCGAATAGTCATTTCAAAAGGAGAAAATTTCTTTTCAAAATGAGAATCCTTCATTTGAAAATAAAAAACTTTAACTTGAAATTAACCATCAATTGAAAATGAAAAACAAATTTTTATAAAAAGTAAACAGATTTTTATTAAAGAATGCCCATCGGCATACTTATTTTCTAAAGCTACGCTTTGTATGATAAGGGGATGAGTGTTGAAATGCTCGTGAGCAATCACCACCAGTTATTGTGTTGTTGTTATTGTTATACTGCCTTTTGTTCGATGCTTCTTCTTTTCTAATCGAGTTCGTCTTGCTCTCTCATTCGGGTATATTTTGACGTCATGGCCAGTTGCTCTCAGCTCGATTAGCGCAATCTTGTATTTTATCATTCTTGGAGAAATCCCTCAAGGTTTCAAGGATTAACATAACAATATAGTAAGTGTTTATTGTGCTTGTGTTTGTTTGAATGCGTTTTGTACATATGTTTCTATTCTTACTTGTTGTTGCCATTCTGTGGACTAAGAATTTGTTTTTTTGCGTTCCTTTACTTTTTCCTGTTATTCTCTTTTAGTGAGCGCATTTTGCTTACGCTCAAGGTGTATTAAACAAGGTGTGATTGACAATTAGGTGGGCTCTCTTTTAAGGTACAATAATGTCAAAAAGTGTAAACAAACGAATTAACCCTTAGGCTTTCTGCTCATTGGTCGTCCAATCATAGTTGAGTCATAGTTATCGTCATGAAGCAACGATTACATGACGATTACACTTCTGCACACTTGGTCGTGATATTTCAATTCATTTGGCGTCTAAAAATTCACTTGGAGCAGGTATTTTCTGTTTTTTTTGGTTGATATTTTCGCGAAATATTTACAAAAACCTGCAATTTTTTAAATATAGACTGTGCTGCAACATTTCTAGACGTAATTTTCCAGTAATATCTCTTCTTTTCTTTTCCTGGAATGTGTTTTGTGTATGCACACAGAGACTTAATACAATTTCGTCATATTTTATAGTTAAAACGCTCATATTTATTAAATTTTAATGCAATTATCCACTTTTTAATAATTTCCACAGGTTTTATGCAAAAAAATACTAATTTTTATACAATTTTAATGCAAATATTAACTTTTTCACTAATTTGCCCCCATAAAATGTAAACAAACAATGCGTGCACAACGATTAGCAAACGACAGTGCCGTACTTATCCGTTTCTGCATCTTCTACGATTTGCCGATAACTAGCCGATAACGACAAGTGTGCAGATCTCCTTTGAAATGCATGTGCTCGGCTCAAAATTTCAGGGCGAGACGATAACGCAACTATGATTGGACGACAAGTGTGCAGATAGCCTTAGTTTTCCATGTATCTTGTCAGCACTGATGCCCTAAGCTTTTTTCGATTGTTTTTGTTTCACTTACATTACCTGGAATATATATATTTTGTGAATAAAATAAAACAAATTGTTTATAAAATAGTTTTAACAATTTTCTTGTTTTCAATTGCCCAAGTTTTATGCGTTTGTTCGTTTATTTTTATATTTAAATATTTTATCCTAAACATTATTCGACACTTATAAAAGTAGGATTTTACATTTGTTTCCAATTTTATGTGAGCTTAACTTTAACAATTTTGAAATTAAATTTTTTTCATGCGAAATAGTTTTCCATTAAAGACTTTGCTTCGAGCAGTTTTAAATTAAGCTCTTTCATACTGGCTTGTATGATTTTAATTATTTCGGTAAGAAGAAATATTTCTGTTCTCAACGTGCATTCTAAAGAGTCGTCTGTTTGAGTTTGGGCATCAACAAAGAATGTATCCTGATCGCGTACTAAATCCTCACTTGTATCAGTTATTTCGTATGGCATTGGGACTGCGCATGGGTATAAACGAGCTCGTTGGAAAGTGTTTGATTTGGACATCACTTTCCTTGAAGTGGTTTTCACAAACGCGAGATGAATCACGTAGTACAACACCACAGCTTTCTTCCCATCGCTGCCGTCTTAATTCGCAACTAGGGCGTTTAAAGCATGCCACTATTTTCGTGCCCTGACTTTTACAGCATACAGCCCACCGCTCAAATGTTTTGCTCCGTTTAATCTTGGTTTCCTTACACTAAATATTTAAGCAAAGTCGAACGTATTTACTTATTACCAAACTTAATGTACTTACTTGCTCTCCTCGGCGGTTTATCTCTTAACAATTTCACGTTTATTAAGAAAATTTGTTGCTTGAAAAATTTGTGTGTATTTTTTTTTAATTAAAATTTGAAAAAAACACGTTTTCAAATGGGTTAACAATTCATTTCAATTTGACATTATAGCCTGCTTCTTATGAGAGCAATGTCAAAATCAATCACACTTTGTTGAATACATTTTGCTTACGCTCTTGCATTTTGACACTTTTCAGATTTTAGGCCGAAAAGATAAGGAATCGACCTAATAATACAAGATTCGGTAAACTGACAGTTGTCTCTCTCGCACCGCTCCCTAAACAGTGGCATGATTCAATAATACACGGTTAGATAATTATTGACAGCTACGGTTTGACACTCCCTTACAAAAGGTTATATTTACGAAGGACGGAGAAAGGGGAAGAATGAAATCCCTTGGTGCGAAAACGGTAGTAGAAAAGTACGCAAAGTAAGCATTTAGTAGTGAAATTCTTTTTTTTTAATTCTAATGTATTTACAGGAAATCTGGCATTTTAAACGAATTATTGAACGAAATATTAATATATCTACGTGAATTACGCTATTATGTATTATGATGAGCTATTTAGCGGTATAAAAACTGCAAAAGGGCTCAAAATTAAAATAAAAGTACTATGAGATTTATGTATACATCCAATTTAAAAACATCTTATGTTTTCACAAGTTAAATGTGCTTCATATGCATATACAAATAAACATATTGCACAAAAGCTTATAGTTCTATTTCACGCCAAAGCTACACTTTTCCAAGTAAATTTGCAAAGAAACAGCACGGTACCACAGTTACATGATTTAATAATACAAGGTACCACTGCTAAGGGAGCGGTGCGAGAGAGACAACTGTCAGTTTATCGAACCTTGTATTATTGAATCATGTAACTGTGGTACCGTGCTGTTTCTTTGCAAATTTACTTGGAAAAGTGTAGCTTTGGCGTGAAATAGAACTATAAGCTTTTGTGCAATATGTTTATTTGTATATGTATATGAAGCACATTCAAGTGATGAAACCATAAATTGTTTTTAAATTGGATGTCTACATAAATCTCATAGTATTTTTATTTTAATTTTGAGTCCTATTGCAGTTTTTATACAGCTAAATAGCACATAAATTACGTAATTCACATAGATATATTAATATTTCGTCCAATATTTCGTAACAGTTGCCACGTAAAGGAGCGCAAATTCGGTGTTGGATTCGTGGTAGGAGAGAGACTCCGTCGCCGAGTACTGGCGTTCACCCCGGTGGACGAGCGTCTAGCCACAATCCGCATCAAAGCTAGATTCTTCAACATCTCGCTCATCTGCGCCCATGCCCCGACGGAAGAGAAGGATGAGGCGTCCAAGGATCTCTTCTATGAGCGCTTGGAACGTACATATGAGCGCTGCCCCCGACACGATGTCAAAATCGTGCTTGGCGATTTTAATGCCAAGGTGGGCAAGGAAGGGATCTTTGGCGCCACTGTCGGAAAATTCAGCCTCCACGACGAAACGTCCGATAACGGACTGAGGCTGATCGACTTCGCCGGGGCCCGAAATATGGTAATATGTAGTACTAGGTTCCAGCATAAGAACATCCACCAAGCTACATGGCTGTCTCCAGATCGAAAAACGAGAAACCAAATCGATCATGTTGTGATAGACGGAAGGCATGCTTCAAGCGTTTTGGACGTACGTACACTCCGAGGGCCAAACATCGACTCGGACCACTATCTTGTTGTAGCCAAGATACGCACCCGCCTCTGTGCAGCAAAAAATGTGCGCCCAACAATGCAAGGAAAGCTTAACGTCGAAAAGCTGCAATCACAACAGACGGCCAATTTATTCGCCACTCGACTCACACACCTGCTCTCTGAGAGCACTCTTCAACAATCCGACGTACGCGAGCAGTGGAACCACATTTCCCGATCATTAAGTACCGCCGCCGAAGAAGTAGTTGGATTTCAGCGAGCCCGAAAGAACAACTGGTACGATGAGGAATGTCAAGAAGCCGCAGAGAAAAAAGATGCCGCCTACAGGGCCACGCTGCGATCGGGCGCAACGCGAGCCATGTGGGACCGTTATAGGGAACTGAAGAAGGAAGCGAGACGTATTTGCCGCAATAAGAAGAGAGAGGCCGAAATACGTGAGTGCGAAGAGCTTGAGATGCTGGCCGACAGGAAGAACGCCCGAAAATTCTACCAGAGGGTTAGGCGACTTACGGAAGGTTTCAAGACCGGGGCGAACTCCTGTAAGAACAACAATGGCGACCTAGTGACCGATGTCCAGAATATACTTAAATTGTGGAGGGAACACTTTTGTAACCTACTGAATGGTAGCAGCGTTGAAAGTAGTGAGGAAGACGAACCCGAGTCCCCAGTCGATGATGATGGAGTAGCTGTCCCACCGCCTGACTATGACGAGGTATGAATAGCGATTACGCGGCTGAAAAACAACAAAGCTGCTGGAGCTGACGGCCTGCCAGCCGAGCTATTCAAGTACGGCGGCGAGGAGCTGATGAGGTGCATGCATCAGCTCGTATGCAGAATATGGTCAGATGAACGCATGCCCGACGACTGGAATTTAAGTGTGCTCTGCCCAATCCACAAGAAAGGCGACCCCGCCATACGCGCCAACTACCGCGGAATTAGCCTTCTAAGCATAGGTTACAAGGTCTTATCGAGCGTATTGTGCGAAAGACTGAAGCTCACCGTCAGCGAGCTGATTGGACCTTATCAGTGTGGCTTTAGGCCTGGAAAATCCACCATAGATCAGGTATTCACAATACGCCAAATCTTGGAAAAGACCCGCGAGAATAGGATCGACACACACCATCTATTTGTCGATTTCAAAGCCGCTTTCGACAGCACGAAGAGAAGTTGCCTTTATGCCGCGATGTCTGAATTTGGTATCCCCGCGAAACTAATACGGCTGTGTAAAATGACGTTGAGCAATACCACCAGCTCCGTCAGAATAGGGAAGGACCTCTCCGAGCCGTTTGATACCAAACGAGGTTTCAGACAAGGGGACCCCCTTTCGTGTGATTTCTTTAATCTTATGTTGGAGAAGATAATAAGAGCCGCAGAACTGAACCGCTCAGGCACAATACTTTATAAGAGCGTACAATTGCTGGCGTCTGCCGACGACATCGATATTATCGGTAAGAACAAGGGCTACGTCTGTTCTGCCTTCTCGGGATTGGATAGAGAAGCAAAGCGAATGGGTCTGGTGGTGAACGAGGACAAAACGAAGTATCTCCTGTCAGCACACAAACAGTCAGAGCATACGCGTCTTGGCACCCACGTCACTGTTGACAGTTACAAGTTTGAAAAAGTAGACGACTTCGTTTATTTGGGAACCAGCATTAACACCAATAGCCAATAGTCAGCCTTGAAATCCAACGGAGAATCACTCTTGCCAACAAGTGCTACTTTGGGCTGAGTAGGCAATTGAGAAGTAAAGTCCTCTCTCGTCGTACAAAGATCACACTCTATAAGTCACTCATCATGCCTGTGCTGGTGTATGGCGCGGAAGCATGGACAATGAAAGCATCTGATGAGGCGGCTCTTGGAGTTTTCGAGAGAAAGATTCTGCGAAAGATTTACGGACCTTTACGCGTTGGTGATGGCGAATATCGCAGACGATTTAACTATGAGCTGTATGAGCTTTACAACGATATAGACATAGTGCAGCGAATTAAAATTCAGCGGCTCCGCTGGCTTGGCCATGTCGTTCGGATGGACAGAAACGCTCCTGCTCTGAAAATATTCAACGCGGGCCGCGATGCTGGGGACAGAGGAAGAGGAAGGCCTCCTCTGCGTTGGAAAGACCAGGTGGAGAAGGACTTGGCTTCACTTGGCATTTTCAATTGGCGTCAGTTAGCACAGAAGAGAAATGACTGGCGTGCTGTTTTGGACTCGGCCAAAATCGCTTAGGCGGTTACAGCGCCAAATAAGAAGAAGAAGAAGTAAATCCATTCATAAAAATAACCGCAGCACATCTCCCCGCAAATTCATCACCAACAAGCGCAACTTTTTCAATCCGACACAAAAATTCTAAAATCTTAAAATGAAGAAATCTCGGCGAGCCAAGTGAAAAGTGGCAACTATTTCTCCATATCCAGTAAAATGAGTTATCTCGAATTTTGGAAATTGTTAGTAATTTTTGGCAAAATACTCTATTTCTATGTTCCATATCAATATTTCAATCATTAATTTTTTGGTGTAATGCAGCGTTTTTGCTGCATTTAAAATGCAACATTTAGCACTTTCGAACATATGTTTTCGAAGAGCGTTCATGCTATCGCATTTAGCAAATGTACATTTACGCGAGTTCGAAATCGTATGCTTTTGACAAACAGCCGTGTTCCAGTCGCTTATTCAGATCCGTATCTATTACGATCAATTCTCACGCAGAAGATAATGTGCCAAAACCCTACTGAAAAGGAAAAAATAAATTTTAAACCAAAACTTCAATACAAAAATTTGAATTGTTTTAACCATGACCGACCATTCGTTTATGTATATATTCATTTGTCGGTGCTGTAAATTAAAATTTCCTCACTTAATTAGGAAACAAAACAAACAGAATTGATCACAAATTGATCCAGATTTCTATCAGCATCACACCGATATTGAATTTTCTTAACTTTTCTTTATCCAAATAATGTAAAATAATAAATGAAATCCCGATCGGCGATCACTGAAACGCAGCTAGCCACTGTATACTCGAAAATGCAATGTTGCCACTTTTTCTCATTAAACCATGTTCGAATCGTGGAAATTTTGGAAGATCACAGGGTTGCATTTAGCATTT
>NW_023458568.1:15689033-15721316 GCF_013731165.1 Rhagoletis pomonella | reverse complement strand
ACTTTTGCTGGATTTTACTGGAAATGATAAACAAACGCAATTTATTAGTTGTGTTTTTTTACAAATTATCCAGTAACTTGCCAGTAACTCCCCAGTAACTTTATTTCTAAGAATTCGCTCTCATAGAAAAAATTTGCAAAAAAGTACGCGAACGCTTTTCCAGTAATAATTTGCAAGTTTCATGAACAGCTGATAAATTGGTTGTTTATTCGCAGCATATTCCCAATAAAACGATATATTTTATATTTAAATATGTTTGTTTTGAAAATTTCCACAATAAAAATCCACAAACAGTTTCCTTATTAGTTTAAATTTCATACAGCAACATGCGATCAGCTGTTTTTCGTACTGGCAATTTCTTACAAGTAAAAATTTATCCAGTAAAATCCAGTAAAAACTTGCAACTTCAGCTGTCATTTTTCGCTCTCTCAATTTCCCCTACTTTGCAAGTTTTTGCGTACGAAAACGCCAAAACATGAAAATTCGTAAAAACTTTTACTGGATTTTACTGGAAATGAGTAAAAAAACGCAACTATTATTAGCATAGTTAAATACACCACACCCGGTGCTTTCGTCAGAGAGCGACGCATCACTATAGAAAATATAGATCTTATCAGTTTTGTGTTTGCCCAAAATACTAGCATGATGACCTTTAATGCTCTCATTTGTCTATGACCTTTTTTTGTTGTAATTAAACCTGCAGTGCTTTCTAAGGAGTCAGAAGTTTTTCTTTTGCCTGATGTTGATGGGCCAGAGTCAATGTTTTCTATAAAAAATTAAAAATTTGTTTATGGAGTATTTATACACATAAGTTATGTAGTAGGTACCTGGTGTAGCTGGTAATTGCTTGATGTTCTCATCCGCATCACTGCTTTGTTCCACCGATATTGGAGTCTCATTGTCGAGTACCGCCTCAGGAAAAACAAGATTTTTTTGCTTAAAAACATCGTCTAGCTCACTGTTTTCATCAAAATATTAACAAAAATTATGGATTATTTCACGAAAATAAGAAGAAATTTTGTTCAAATACTTACTTCTCATAAGGGCATGTCATTCTTGCTCTTCCTGTTTTAGAGTTATTGAGTTTAGTTTTTTTGTACTGTCTTTCAAGGCTGTAAAATTTCCCCTCGACTTGTGAAGACGTGTAAAAGTAACCCTTTTCGCAAAGCTCGTTGCTAATCGTGCTCCACATTTGCTTTTTGTTTTTCATGCTTTGGCTTTTGCCAACTTTCGGCCGCAGTTCCTTAACCTTCAAAATGAGCAGCTTTGTTGGCGCATCCAACCACGCAGGCCTCTTGCCGTGAGGTGTCTCAGCACTTGTACCGATTGGAAGGAAGTCTTCCCTTTCACTTTCGCCCATTGCAATCTCTTCCGAGAAAGATTCTTCAAGGCCATAATAATGCTTTCGAAGCATAGTTCTCCAGCCACTTCGCTTATGATCTTTTGTCTAAAAACTGCATCTGTTATATAAATTAATTTATTACATTAAATTAATACGGTTTTCTTTTCAATTGTTTACTCACCGTCTTGAACCTTTTTAAATGTTCCAGGAGAACAAGTTATGTTAAGCTTGTTATCGTCTTCTTCCATTTTTTGTTAATTATTGCTGCCGCACTCAATTTGTTAACTTTTCTTTTATCTTTAGCCCTGTTCGCGTACGCACTATCCAGTAAATTCAGTACTAATTTTACTGGTTTTTTACTGGATGTCGTTTTCGTACGCAAAAACTTTGCAAGAAACTAGCAAAAGAGGGGAAATTGAGAGAGCAAAAATGACAGCTGAACTTGCAATTTTTACTGGATTTTTACTGGATAAATTTTTATTAGCAACTATTTGCTAGTAAGAAAAACAGCTGATGGCATGATGCTTAATGTAATTCACATTAACAAAATAATTGTTTGTGGTTCTTTTAGAGTTGCAATTGACAAAATAAACCCATTTAAATATATAATAAGATGGAAAATACTAGTTTTCTAAGAAAATTGCATCGGAAAATAACAAATAAATCAGCTGTTCATAAAACTAGCAACTTCTTGCTGGTTTTGCGTTTTCGTACTTTCTTGCATATTTCACTCATTGGGGGTAAATATTGACTTACTCTCCGAAATTTGGTTACTGGCAAGTTACTGGATATTTTTTGCTGGAGAATACGAAAACACTGCTTTTATTTGTTTTATTTTATTTGCGCGCCAAAAAGAAATCAGTTGCCAAAAAAAATTTGCAACTGCTTACTAGTTTTGCGTTTTCGTACTTTCTTGTATGTTTCACTCTCTGAGAGCGAAATATGTCAAATTCCTGGAAAATAAGTTACTGGAGAGTTGCTGGCAAGTTACTGGATAATTAGTAAACAAACGCAACTATAGTTGCGTTCCCTAACTCGCAAGAAGTTGCAAGAATTTACAGGATTTTACCAGAAAGCGTTCCCGTACTCGGTTCTCTGGAAAAGTAGGGCAAAAACGGGAGAGTAAAATCGGCCTCTTTTTGTCAGAAATTGTAAGATTTTACCCGGAGAATTTTTGCAGGTAATATTTGTTAAATGTCAAACCATCAGTTGTTCAAAAACAAAAGTGCATCTGCATTTTGACCTTATTAAATACATACATCTTAGCGAAGAAATATCAAGTTTTGTAAGTATTTTTGTTAATTTGCTGGTGTATTTGAGCAAAATTTAGATCGCCAAATGATAAAAAAACTGCTATGTAAGCAAAAGGAAAGCGTCCACGGTGTATTTGACAGTTTTACCAGTTGTTACCCGAAAATCGTTCCCGTACTTTCTTGTTTTTCTCTCTTTCTCTGAGAGCAATTTTGGTTTTTGGCAGTTTTACAGGTTTTATTCAGAAAAGTTGAGGGACGAAACTAATACTGAACATCGCTATAAGATTTCTTTCAAAGTTTCCTCTACCTTTGGGGAATTGCAGGCAATTGACACTGCTATTGATATTGCTATCAGCGAAAATTATCATAAAATAGTAATTTTCACTGATAGCCTCACTTCTTGTTTCATTATTAAAAACAATACAACAAACAACTACATATGAAGCTCACAACATTTATCAAAAAGTAACTGCCTCAAATATCACTCAAGTCCATATTGTCTGGACGACGAGCCATGTGGGCATTGCGGGAAATAAAAAAGCTGATGCTATTGTAAAAAGTGCTAATATTGATGAAATCCCCAAAAATGTAAAACTAAGAGGCCTGTAAACAGATTAAGGATACAATTTTTAATGAATGGTATAAAGAATTTCTAAATTACTCGGGACAAAACCCAATTCTTTATGCGACTATTTTTCCTGAATGTAAAAATCAGACTTGGTTTAAAAAGCTTAAACTATCCCCAACGGATGTAAGAACTCTTCACAGTCTTGACTGCGCATACATATGACAAGACCTACTTCTCTAAAATAAACGTTTTTAACTCTGATCGGTGTTTCTGCGGGCATAACTACACCCACCAAACATTCCATTGTCAAAGACTGACTAGCATTAGAAATGAATTATATGCTTTCAAACAGGCCACTCGATTTGAGGAAATCTTTCAGAAGAATAATGTAGCCAGGCTCGCGCAACTGGCAAAGTTTTTATACAAAAGTTTGCTTTTAAACTACTCAAACTAATCCTTATATGCTAATCCATTTTCTTTGCACATATATTTTCGAACTTTACCCAATGCATATATATACGATTCCAGCAATCTCAAGCCTTCATAATCCGTCGTCGTTTAAAAGTAGCTGCGCCTTAAATTTACTAAATATTCTTCTTCTTCTTATTTGGCGCTGTCCCCGCCTAAGCGATTTGGCCGAGTTCAACAAAGCACGCCAGTCGCTTCTCTTCTGTGCTACCTGACGCCAATTGGAAGTGCCAAGTGAAGCCAAGTCCTTCTCTACCTGGTCTTTCCATCGCAGTTGGGCCTCCCTCTTCCTCTGCTACCACCAGCGGGTTCCGATTGAATACTTTCAGAACTGGAGCGTCGGTGTCCATTTGAACGACATGGCCAAGCCAGCGAAGCCGGTGTATTTTAATTCGCTGCACTTTGTCTATGTCGTTGTAAAGCTCATACAGCTCATCGTTCCATCGTCTGCTGCACGCGCCGTGGCCAAAGCGTAAAGTCCCGTAATTCTTCCGCAAAAGTTACTAACTATTGCCACTATATAAATACCTTTCACTTACATAAAAGCTACGTATCGAGAAACGCACATCAATCAATTTTGAGCTTAAACCTCAAGCAATGCGAGCAAGTACAAATTTGCTGTCGTAAGCAAACATAACTAATAAAACCGCGGGAAAATTTTCCAAAACGGATCCAGGCTTTGGAAAAAAAAATATTAGAGAGTATAGAGGAGCTTTTTCAGATTCTAAATCTGAAGACCCCACCCTCCGGAGGCTTATAGTTTTTAAGTAATTCGCATTTAAAGTTACAAAAAATAATTAAAAAAGAAAATTTCCCTTTCGTTTTATATGCGCGTCTATTTTTACTTGCGTCCTCAGTATTTTGGTAGTGAAGATTATTTAACAACAATTTGCTTAAATACTATTAGCAACTACTTTGTGAGAGTGATACATGCATGTAGAAAAAGCCTCGCCCAACATCCTCACCAAGTTTTATGACGAAATTCCTTACGTTCCCACGACAGTGGGGTCTACGTAACCGGAACGACCCAGATTTATATCTGGCCAAGGACTGTCACTCCAGCAACACTCCCCAAAAAGTTTTTGGGGAATTTGTATGCTGCTACAACAACAACAACAACAACGAAATTCCTTATACTTTCGCTGAAATCTCGATTGGTTCAGTTTTGGAAAGCCAACCCAAAACCGCATCTACGCAAGCAGAAGCTCATACACGAAATTCTGGTGGTATTACAAACGTGTATCAGTGGAGCAACAGAGATAACAACCAGGAGTTGCAATCGCTTAATTACGAACACAACATACATATGTGACTATAGAACTCGTCATTACTACAGAGCCCAAAAATAAAATACTAATATCAAATTCAATCAAAACATTACGACGCTTACAAATCCACAAGTATCCACTAAAAGGAACTAAAACTTTTTTCAAGGGAGATATATGCACAAGCGGCGTTAATAGAATTGAGAACATCGAAAATACGTTCCTATAAATAATGGGGCGGTGGCTCTGTGACATTGCACTGATGCCTAATTATTTCAATAGTTTGGAAAAACTTTAGTGATTATACAGCCTATAAAGACACTACGTACTCTGGACCATCGTATTTTCTTTACTTAAAGTGTAGTTTAATAACGAAATCAAAGTTTTCAATCAAAGATCACTCACCAGAAGTTAAGCGGGCTTCTTCTTGAGATGTTTCGGTGCCTTCCATCTCGTATTTTTTTATATTTACCTATTGAATTTTTTTAGCACGTGCAATGTGTTTACAAACGAGAGAACTATTTGCGCAATTAATGGGCTATAATATTTCTATAAACTTGATAGTTAAAAAAAAAAGATTGCAAAACCTTTCCGTATATCAAATTGAAACACACAAAGCAGCCATTTTTCTTATCTTCAATTTGACAGCTCACCAATTCTTCGCTGTCAATATCGTTTTATCTTTACGGGCGTGCATCAAAACAAACCAAAACAAAATAGAACCGGTATTTAACGAACATAACAAACCACCGTCTAATGAAAGTAAACAAATCATCCAAATAACAACTTTAATATAGAAAATAGGAAATGTTTCAATGAAAATCCTTTAAAAGTTTTACATATCCCGCACAGCCAGCATAGTCATTTATTTGTTTGGTTGTACTTTGTCTTCCCCTCATTCGTAAATATTTACGAACAGTGTAAGTGAAGAAGCGTTTCTTTTGCCGAATATGGCAAAAACAAACTAAGTTTGTTCGTTTTCTATCATTGGTTGGTTTTGACTATTGAACAGTTCACAATAACAATAGGGGTGTTCACACCACGATTGTGACATAACAAGAAACCTTCATTTGAAAATCAGATTAGTCATTTTAGAATGAGAAAGCTTCATTTTAAAATAAGAAACCTTTATTTGAAAATTATATTCGTCACTTTAATTTAAAAACAGATAAGTCATTTGAAAATCCGAATAGTCCCTTTAAAAGGAGACAATTTCTTTTCAAAATGAGAATCCTTCATTTGAAAATAAAAAACTTTAACTTGAAAATAAGCATCAATTGAAAATCAAAAACAACTTTGTATAAAAAGTAAACAAATTTTTATAAAAGGATGCCCACCGGCATACTTATTTTCTAAAGCTACGCATTGTATGAGAAGGGGATGAGTGTTGAAATGCTCGTGCGCAATCACCACCAGTTATTGTTAAGTTAACTTCGTCCACCAAATTTTCTTAGTCTAGTTAGGTCCTTCTACAATGGGAACTCCTATATGACTTTTCATGTCCGTTTTTATTTTAGCGCATATAGTTTCTACGGGACTCATCATTGGTGAATATGGGCCTAGGTGTAAAACTTGTGACCGCCCACCTGAATAGATAGCAACAGAATTTTCTATTGCTGAGTGACATGGTGCATTGTCGCAAATTAATACCAAATCAGCCAAGTTATTTCCCTACCTTTTCCATCGCTGTAACGCAGTGGTTATCTACGCACGAAACGTTTCTTTTTAAAACGGACCCCGCTGTCTATCCATAGATACAACTCCAGAACCCGAAAAAACTCCAACTAGGTGTGTTGCGGCTAATATTGCGGCAACGCGAAGCGATCAACGAGAAAATGGCAGAATGTTCGAGGAATTATGTAGAATGTTCGACAGTGAGAAACGTCAAGAGGATGAATTCTACGAACAGCGAGAGAATGAGCGATAAACTTCAGAACGTTCTAGACTCCTTTAAAAATGCTACATATCCCGCACAGCCAGCGTAGTCATTTATTAGTTTGGTTGAGGAATTCTACGAACAGTGAGAGAATGAGCGATAAACTTACGAACGTTCTAGAATCCTTTAAAAGTGATACATATCCCGCACAGCCCTCATAGTCATTTATTAGTTTGGTTGTACTTTGTCTTCTCCTCATTCGTAAATATTTACGAACAGTGTAAGTGGAAGAGCGTTTCTGTTGCCGAAAATGCCAAAACCAAAGTTTGTTCGTTTTCTATCATTGGCATGATTCAATAATACAAGGTTAGATAATTATTGACAGCCGCGGTTTGACACTCCCTTACAAAAGGTTGCATTTACGAATGGCAGAGAGAGGGGAAGAATGCAATCCCTTGTTGCGAAAACGGTAGTAGAAAAGTACGCAAAGTAGGCAATTAGTAGTGAAATTCCATTTGTAAATTATAATGTATTTGCAGGAAATCTAGCATTTTAAACGAAATATTGGACGAAATATTAATATATCTATGTGAATTACGTAATTTATGTGCTATTTAGCTGTATAAAAACTGCAAAAGGACTCCAAATTAAAAAAAAACTACTATGAGATATATGTAGACATCCAATTTAAAAACAATTTATGTTTTCATCAGTTGAATGTGCTTCATATGCATATACAAATAAACATATTGCACAAAAGCTTATACTTCTATTTCACAGCAAAACTAAGTAAAGGAACGCAAAATACCAAATTTTGAGTCCATAGAATGGCAACAACAAAACTAACGTCAATTTAGAATGAAAATGTATGTACAAAACACATTCACACAAGCACAAGCACAATAAACACTTACTATATGAATTATTTTTTCCCTCCTTCCAATTTCAATTCACTTTTTTTGCTTTTTAGATTATTCTAACTTTTTGCGTATTCTTTAATTTCCGTTAATTTAAATTCAGTTGAGTTTGGCACTTTTCAAGATTTTGCCAGAAAAAATTCTTCTGACTAAATCTGACTACTTCGGACTTCAGAAAGTCACTCTCACTGAGTGTTGCTCTCTTATTTTTGCTGTCATTTTCGAGTTAAGGAACACGGCTTTCGCACGCTGCGATTTTACAGGCAACTTTTAGTTGGAAGCAAAAATCGCCTCGTCCGAACGGCCTTTCAACTAATCGCTTTCAACAAAGTTGGTCGCCAGCCAACTTTGAGCTCGTTCAACTTTTTTTCCTTGCAACCCTGTGTTTGTTTACATTCTGTATCAGTGTTGGGAAATTAAATTGTTCCTTCAGTACGAAATCTATACAAAAAATGTACTTTTCGGCTATAAATTTTATACACTTTTTAATTCGCTCATATATTTTCTTAGTACATTCCCTTCAAGACCAATGATTTTATGGTATTCATGAGAAAGATTTATTGTTTATATACATACGTTTACGTATTTTACACTTTTACAAATTGATTCCACGTGCACATGTACTGCATTTAACGCAAATATGTATGCCCACATTTTCAGGTATATATCTTAACAAAAAGCATATTTAAGTTATTATTAATGGATAAAAGAGACATTTTCTTTGGATTCAGTACTAAAATTTGACTTTTTAATAGCATTTCAAGTGCTTATCAAAACTTTGCGACAAGATTTGACCATTTATCTTAATATTATTCAATTTTAATTATTGTTTGTAAAAATACGGTTTATATTTTAAGAAAAGCCGTACAAATCCAAGGTTAAAACTTTGTACATTAAAAAAACCAACACACTTTCGTAAAAATTTCGAGCTTTTTAATTCGATTTCCTAGATTTATTTTGAGCGTGCGGTTTTTTACCCCATTAAATTTTAATATAAGTAAGTTTTTTAAGATTTCTTTGATGAAGGTGTTGCTAATTTTCTCCATAAAAAAAAATCGTCGAACACACTTCGTATAGAAGAAAATGGCTGACATCGTCTACAAAAAAATTACCAAGTTCAACGGTAAGTCCCAGCTACTTTAAACTTGCACTTTATTATACTAAAATTGAATGGGCTAAAAACTAAAGAATATTAATAAAGCTCGAAATTTTTACGAAAGTATGTTGGTTGTTGGATGTTTCGCAAAGATTTAATCTTGGGTTTATACAGTTTTTCTTAAAGAATACATTATATTTTATAAACAGATAATTAAAATTAAAGAATAATAAAATAAATGGTAAAATCTTATCAATATGTGAGTGCCGTAAAGGTATTATATTTAAGAAAATCTCTTTTTATAACTAACGAAGACTTTGTTTCTATATGAAGCTGACTTCGACATTTTGTTTTAATAAAAGTTAGTATCGAAAAGTTTCTTTAAAAATTTGCCTAGGCTATATATTATACTGGTTCGTTCAAGCCATTTTTCAAAACTTACAAAGGTAAATACGAACAGGCGAACAAAAGAGAACACAAAAAATTTCTTGCTGTGTATTTTCAGAGCTATATATTTTTATTATTCATTAAAAAATTGTACTAAAAAGTACTGCGTAGTAGGAAAGTATATTGTAAATGAAATTGTACTAAAAATACCAACACTGTTCTGTATACATACTTTTTTTATTTTTTACTTTTTTACTCTTATTTTATCTCTCAGCTTCGCTAAAAGCACTTCTACCCATGATAAAAACATAGCAAGGTAGAACCGTTCTCTCAATTTGTCGGCCATGATTTTTTTTGAAGTTTGCCAACATTTTAAAATCATATAAAAGGGAAAATAAAAAATTGAAATTGTTCGAAATTGTTGTTGCTTGAGATTGAAAATGAAAATGTGTGTGTGAGTTTGTGAGTAAATTTAAAAATTAAATTGTTTGGAAACGTCAAGAATTTTAAAAGTGACTCTCAGCGGTTCTACCTTACTATATTTTTATCATGCTTCTACCAACGCTTGGCTTACCAAATTTACGCCAACTCATAAAATTTTGCGATTTAAATTCATTTTCAATAATGTAAATAACAATTCGTGTTGAATCAAAAATCGCCTCCTCTGAATAGGGTGGACAACTTTTTCACTTTCAACTTCTCATTTAACTTCGTATTCAACTTTTGTTGCCTGTAAAATCGCCTCGTGCGAATGCCCTATAAGGAACGCAATTTATATTGTTAACTTCAGGTCACTAGGCAAACGGAGCTCACTGCCGAAGATTACCCTTGCAGGAGTTTTACCCGTTGTTTCATGCACTGCTGACCGGTATCCCATCAGGAACAAGGGTATGCGGACATCCCAATCTTTCTGATTCTTGTCCACGACCTTCCGCAAATGCTCTTCCAGGGTTCGGTTGAACCGTTCGACCATGCCATCTAATTGGGGTTGAAGAGCCGTTGTTCGAGTTTTCCGGATACCCAGTATCTGGCACATCTCTTGAAACACCGCCGATTCAAAATTTCTTCACTGGTCGTAGTGCAGCTCTATAGGTACACCGTATCTCGCAACCCAATTGTAGATGAATACCTCCGCTACTGTTTTAGCTTCCTGGTTTGGAATCGGGTATACCTCCGGCCATTTGCTAAAGTAGTCCATAACCACAAGGACGTATTTGTTTCCCTGTGCACTCATAGGAAATGGACCGGCTACATCCATGGCAATCCGCTCGAATGGTGCACCTGAGTTATACTGCTTCATCTGGCCATCACTTCTGGATTTCGGCCCTTTAGCTGCAATACACTCCGCGCAGTTAGCAATCCACTCTGCGACCGACTGCCGACAACCAACCCAATAGAACCTCTGCTTAACCTTCTCCAGGGTCTTCGTGATTCCCAGGGGCCCTCCACTAGGACCATTGTGGAATTCCTTGAGTACATCCGGAATTCTTACCCTTGGAACTACTATCAGGTTGCGGGAGCCCTGGCCATCTTCGCTTTCCCATACCCTATGCAAACAACCAGATATTAATTTTAAGCTGTTTCATTGTGCCCAGTACGCGTTTGCCATGGGGCTTTCCGCTGCCATTTGCTCCTTAGTTGGCCTTCTGTCTACCTCCAGTCCATGCATCAAAAGCTCCAGATCTAGATCTTCCTGCTGACACTTTCGTAGCTGTTGTTCCTTCCACTCTTCCACTGGGGTTATCGTCGTTAGACGGACGTCTATAATGTCCTCTTTGCCCTCAGCTTTTGAGCAGTGTTTACATTCTAGGCTACATGGTCGACCTGACATGTCATCAGTACATAGCCGTTCTTTCAGAGTTTGGAAAGCCTCCTCCTGCTCCTTGTTCCACTCGAAGGCTCTATTTTTCCTAGTGAGCTCGTGGAGGCTATTAGCAACGCTGGCGAAATTCGGAAAAATCGGCGGTAGTAGGTGCCCAAGAAAACTTCATAGTTCGTGCAGGTTCCTAGGTCTTGGCCAATCCTTTACTGCTTCTACCTTTTCCTTCGCAGTGCAGACGCCCTCCTTGTCACCTTGTGCCCTAAGTAGTTCACCTCCTCCTTGAACAGTTAGCACTTCTTAGGACTTAGCTTCAGACCAGCGCCAGCTATCCTCTGGAAAACGTCTTCCAAATTATTCAGGTGTTCGTCAAAGCTTTTACCCAATACGATAATGTCGTCTAGATACACCTAACATGTTTTCCAATTCAGTCCTTTGAGCACATGGTCCATAAGTCTTTCAAAAGTGGCAGGATCGTTGCATAATCCAAAGGGCATCACCGTGAATTGCCAAAGACCATCTCCAACGCTGAAAGCTGTCTTCTCCTTGTCCTCGTCACTTACCTCCACTTGCCGATAACCGCTCTTAAGGCGAGTGTTGAGAATCATTTTGTTCCAGTCAACGAGTCCAGAGTATCATCGATCCTGGGAAGTGGATAGCTGTCCTTTTTCGTCACATCATTTAGTTTCTGGTAGTCTACGCAGAACCGCATTTGACCATCCTTCTTCTTCACAAGTACTACCGGCGAACTCCATGGACTCGCTGATGGTTCAATCACACCACTCTCGCTCATTTCTTTTATTATTTGGCTAACAGTTTCACGTTTGTCAAGTGAAACACTCCGAGGAGCTTGACGGATTGGCCTTGCATCGCCAGTATCAATGCGATGTTTTACAACGTTAGTCCTGCCTGGTTTGTCGCCATCCTTGTCCTGCACTAATGTCTTCCGCAATGTCATTCTCGCCAATGGAATCGTTTTCAGGTAATTTTTCGCAGTTGAAGATTGCCTCTACCTCTCGACATTGCCCCAGTACGGTTCCTCTTCGGAGTTTTATTGGTAATTTGAACTCATTGAGCACTCGAACTGGAATGCGTCCATATTTTTGCGTCTTAGCCAGGGTTTTACCAATACGTACGTCCGGTATAGAATTTTGTGTTGCTTCAACAACCCACAACTTGTTTGTCCCACAATCTTCATCAATCTTCGCCCACACAACTGCTTCTGACTTCGGTGGAATCTGCTCGCTTTCCTCTAGGATCACTCGCTTGCTGCTGTACGGACCATCATACCCAAAGCTAAGGGCCCCTTCCATGTTGTTGTACTTCATGATCCTGTTCTTCATGTCGATCTCCATACGTGGATCAAATAAAACGTCTAATCCAATGATGACTTCATCCATTATCGCCGCGACTATGAACTTGTGTAACACCGTCACATACCCTATTGCGACTTTGCACGTTACCTCTCCTACAACTTGGGTGTCCTCACCAGTTGCAGTCCTCAACCTTGCTCCAGGTAATGGCCTTACCTCTTTAGTGACCAAATCAGATCGAATGATGGAATGTGATGCAATCGTATCCACAGTGAATACTCGCTCATGTCCGTCCACATATCCACCAACAGTAACGTTGCTCGCTTTTCTGCCAATTCGCGAGACGGAGATTATGGGGCATTCAATTGTAGGAGCCAGCGTGCGCCCCTTGCTGCTGGCTCGTTTTAGTTTAACGACTGATCGGAGTTGGGCTCGTCTTCCTCAGCCCTGCGTTTACGTACTGCTGAACTGTTAGACTTGTTGGAACCCATCTCACATTCGCGCATTCGCGTGCGAAGTGGCCTGGTTTATCGCAACTAAAGCATTTTCCAGCACCATCCTTTTTCCCTGCCATCGACTTGAGTGTCTTCAGGATTTCGTTCATCACGTCAGGTGTCTCCACTTCTACTCGATGTGCTTTGTAGGCTGGTCTACTTAGGAGCGCCGCCGTTTTACGTGTCTGAGCATACGAGACGGTTTCAGCAAATGTTGGCTTTGGATTCGCGTACGTCTCTCGCTTGGTATACACGTCACGCATTCCGTTGATGAACCTCTGGATCTTTACCCTTTCAAGGTGTTCACCAGATGCGTCTCCAATAGCTAAGTGAGCCAACCTCTCGATCTCTGAAGCAAATTCCTTTAGAGTCTCGTTGGACTTTTGGCAGCGATTCTCCAGCTCCATCTGGTAGATTTGTCGCCTTGCTCGCTACTATAGCGTCTTTCCACGGCCCCCATCAATGCATCGTAACTGTTCCTTTCACAGTCAGGAATAGTCTGCAAGATTTCCGCTGCAGGTCCTTTTAATGCCACGAACAGAGCAGCGGATTTATCCTCCATGCTTCAACGATTTACTGTAGCTGTCTTCTCGAACTGGAGCTTAAAGACTTGGAAAGGAATCGTGCCGTCAAAGGATGGAGTCTTTACCTTGGGAGCACTTGTCGAAGTAGCTGGACGATTCATGTGCAAATCTCGGAGGCGACCTTCCAACTCTTTTACCTTAGGTTCGACTTTATCCTGTCTATCCTTGATTTGTTCGTTATCTCTAGCCAAATTCTCCTGCAGTTGAGTAATCTTTGCATCCTGCACTTCCAGCAACTGTGATACGTGTGTCTTCTGTGCCTGTAGCTGCGACGAAATATCTGACAACTGTGTTTGCATCTGAGATGACAGCTGTGATGACATCTGTGACATGGCAGCCAATAAGTTGTTCATGTCACTAGCTGTTGATGAACTAAGAGCCTTTTGCTGTTCTTCAACCTTCCCGGATGTCTGCTGCACATCCTTCGACGAACAAGCAGCCTCATCCTTCTATTCGTCCTTTGCGGATGCATCGTCGGGTTTACCCTGGAAGTCGTATTTGTCCACGTCGATGCCTTCAGCTTCCATAGCCTCTCGCAACCGGGATAACAAATCCATTTTTCTTACGGAGATGGCCAAATTACGCTTTTCCAACTCCTGTTTCAGCTGCTCAATCTTTAAGTCCTGAATTTTCGCCATTTTCAGTAGTTTATCCTTCGGGATTTATTTAACAATCCCACTTCTGACACCAATTGTTACGATTATCCTTGAAACCTTGAGGGATTTCCCAAATATACTCCGGCTCGTATCGCTGGATTTTTAAATAAATGCTCACGATGACCAAATTGTAGTACAATTAACTTTATTGTACAACAAACACTTTACAATACTCGCTAATACAGTAAAAACACTTTACAATACTCGTTAAAGCAATTACAACGCTTTACAAAACTTGTTACCACAATTTAACTTATAGCTTGCTTATTTGTAACTCACTTTACTTGTAGCTTGCTGACTTGTAACTCCCCAACTCCGCTGTGTCGTGGCTCTTATATACCTGCGCTCGCACTCATGGCAACTCTAGAATGTTCTGAAGTTCATCGCTCATTCTCTTTCTTTCGCTGTTCGCAGTGTTCATACAACTTGACGTTTCTCTTTGTGGAACATTCTACATCATTCCTCGAACATTCTGCCTATTTCTCGTTGTTCGCTTCGCGTTGCCGCAGTATTCGCCCCAATATCAATAATTTTTTGCCTCCTTCCACTTTCAATTCACTTTTTTTATACCCGACCGCACTTGTGCACAAGGGTATTATAACTTTGTTCACATAACGGTTGTTTGTGACAGGCAAAACGAATCGAGATATATATAGACAAATGTATACATAAATGATCAGAATGAAAAGAGAAATCGATTAAACTGTCTGTCCGTCCGTCTGTCCGTCTGTGCACACTACCACTCGAGTAAAAATTGAGATATTTTAACGAAACTTTGTTCGTGCACTGCCTTCGGGCGTAGGACGGATGGTATTGAAAATGGGCACAATCGGACAATAACCACGCCTACCTCCCATATAACGGTTATTTTCAGAAATACGAAAACTGCGATATTTTAGTAACTACTGAAGATGATTCACTCAAAATTGATATTTACAATAATTTATTGACGAAAAATAAGAATATTATAAATTTTTTTAAAATGGGTGTAGCCACGCCCACTTATGGTTATATGTGTATATCTTGGTAACCACTGCACCAATTTCTTCCAAACTTAGCACAGTTGTTAGCCTTGCTACAGCATACCAAATGGCTGAAAATTTTTAGAATCGGACAATAACCACGCCACATCCCATATAACGGTAATTTGGAGAAATACGAAATCTTCGAGAAATCATGTTAAATGTTAAAGCTAATTTATTCAAAATTGACCAATTGCACCAATTCTTTACCAAGAAATACGTTTATGATAAAATTTTGTAAAACGGGCGTGGCACCGCCCACTTATGTTCACATATATGTATCTCGGTAACCGTTCTACCAATTTGTACCAAACTCGGTATGGTTATTGTGCTTGGCACATAAACGCAAAAAATTGTTGAAATCGGACTAAAATTTAGGCCACTTTTCATACAACGGTAAATTTCAGAAATACTTGAAACTTCTATATTCGAAATTTAAGGACGCTAATATACTCAAAATTGATGCACCCCGGCTTACCAAGTAGCGGTATCTTTCGGAAAGATGAAAATCATCGGTCGGTTAAAAAATACGCGACCTGAGGAGTAGTGTTGTTAAAACACTGCTCTATTGTGAATTGTTACTGGGAAATTGCAGAGGGAAATTTTTGTTTTCGTATATACATGATTTATATTTTAAATAAGTATATATATTACGCAAATACCTCGCATAATAACTAATTTCTATTGTTTTTTGTGTCTAAATCCCGTTAAACTAATCACATGTTTCTTGCCAGCTACCAGCAGGGTGGCTTAAGTAGCTAAAAGGCAATTTTACCCGAGTTGAGCGTTCTTTTATCGCTCGCTTCCAAAAAAATACAGCTATTGGTATGTTTTTATTACTGAAAAGTTCACAATAACAGTAGGGGTGTTCACACCACGCTTGGGGCAAAACAAGAAACCTTCATTTGAAAATCAGATTAGTCATTTTAGAATGAGAAAGCTTCATTTTAAAATAAGAAACCTTCATTTGAAAATTAGATTCGTCACTTTAGTTTAAAAATCAGATAAGTCAGTTTAAAAGGGGAATATTTGATTTTAAAATGAGAAAACTTCATTTGAAAATCTGAATAGTCATTTTAAAAGGAGAAAATTTCTTTTCAAAATGAGAATCCTTCATTTGAAAATAAGAAACTTTAACTTAAAAATAAGCACACATTGAAAATGATAAACTAATTTTTATAAAAAGTAAACACATTTTTATAAAAGGATGCCCACCGGCATACTTATTTTCTAAAGCTACGCATTATATGAGAAGGGGATGAGTGTTGAAATGCTCGTGCGCAAGCCCCACCAGTTATTATTAATTTAACTTCGTCCACCAAATCTTCCTAGTTTAGTTAAGTCCTTCTACAATGGGAACTGCTATGTGACTTTCCATGTTCGTTTTTATTTTAGCGCATATAGTTTCTACGGGATTCATAATTGGTGAATATGGGCCTAGGTGTATGCTATCCTGAATGGATAGCAACAGAATTTTCTATTGCTGAGTGACATGGTGCATTGTCGCAAATTAATACCAAATCAGCCAAGTTATTTCCCTACCTTTTCCATCGCTGTAACGCAGTGGTTATCTACGCACGAAACTTTTCTTTTTAAAACGGACCCCGCTGTCTATCCATAGATACAACTCCAGAACCCGAAAAAACTCCAACTAGGTGTATTGTGGCGAATACTGCGGCAACGCGAAGCGATAAACGAGAAATTGGCAGAATGTTCTAAAGTGAGAAACGTCAAGAGGATGAATTCTACGAACAGCGAGAGAATGAGCGATAAACTTCAGAACGTTCTAGATTTGCCAAGACTGCGTGCGCAGTCTTCTTCTGAAATGGCAAAACTTCAAGACCTATAGATCGAGGAACTCAAACAAGAGTTGGAAAAGCGTAACTTAGCCACCTCCGGAAGAAAAGAGAAATTGTTATCCCGGTTGCGAGGGGTATGGAAAAGGAAGGCATCGAGGTTAACAATTACCATTTCATTGTGAGAACGACGAGGCATCCATGAAGGGCGAAGAAAAGGAAGAGACTGCTTCCTCGTCGAAGGGTATGCAGCAGACAGCCGGGAAAGTTGAAGAACAGCAAAAGGCTCCTAGTCCAACTACGACTATGGACATCAACATGCTAGTGGCTGCAATTTCGTGCCAGTGGGATGCACGCTTGTTGCAAACGTAACCATAGATGGAAACACAGCTTGAAGAACAGAAGTCGCAGTTATCGTCAGAGGTGTCAGCGCAAGTATCGATGCACGCGTCAGAGAAGGTGTCATCGCAGCTGGATGAAAATATAATACAGCTGCAGGATAATTTAATCAGAGACAACGCGCTACTCAAGGAAAGAGTGGACAAATTCGACGAAAAACAGGAGAAAGTGGAGGAGAAACAGGATAAGATTGAAGAGAGACAGGATAAAGTCGAGGAAAAAGTGGGTGAGCTGGAAGGTCGTCTGCGAGATCTACAGTTGAATCGTCCAGCTACTTTGTGACGCTCTCAAGGTAAGGACTCCATCCTTCGACGGCACAATTCCCCTCCAGGTCTTTAAGCTCCAGTTCGAGAAGACAGCTACAGCAAATCGTCGGAGCATGGAGAATATTTCGTTGCATTAAAAGGACCTGCAGCGGAAATATTGCAGACTATTCCTGACTGTGAAAGGAACAGTTACGATACGTTAATGGGTGCAGTGGAAAGACGTTATGATAGCGAGCACAGAAGACAGATCTACCAGATGGAGCTGGAGAATCGCTGCCAAAAATCCAATGAAACTCTACATGAGAGGTTGGCCCACTTGGCAATTGGGGACGCATCTGGAGAGCACTTCGAAAGGGTAAAAATCCAGAGGTTCATCAACGGAATGCGAGACATGTATACCAAGCGAGAGACGTATGCGAATCCAAAGCCAACATTTGCTGAAACCGTCTCGAATGCTCAGGCACGTGAAACGGCAGCGCTCCTAAGTAGACCTGCCTACAAAGCCCATCGAGTGGAAGGGGAAACACCGGACAAGACAAATGAAATGCTGAAGAAGCTGCTGGGCGCGAAGAAATATGGCTCTGGCAAATGTTTTAAATGTGGGAAGCCAGGCCACTTCGCCCGCGATTGCAGCGCAAGTTCCGTTGGGCTCAACAATTCAACAGGACGAAAACGCAGGGCTGAAGGAGACGAACCTAATTCCAATCAGTCGTTAAACTAAAACGAGCCAGAAGAGAGGGGCGCGCTTTGGCTCCCGCAATTGAAATCTCCGTCTCGCGAATCGCTAGAAAAGCGAGCAACGTTACTGTTGGTGGATATGTGAATGGGCAAGAGCGAGTGCTGACAGTGGCTACTGGAGCATCACATTCCATTATTCGACCCGATTTGGCCACTTGGTATGTGAAGCCACTACTTGGAGCAAAGCTGCATACAGCAACTGGTGGGCGCACCCAAGTGATAAGAGAAATACTATGCGAGGTAATAATCGGGGGCGTGGCCTCATACACCAAGTTATAGGGAATGATCCTAACTTATCGCGACAGGAAAGTGGCACTTAGGGTTGGCTACGACAACCAGTACTGCAGCAGACGGTTGGTCTTAGAGGAAGCTCCGAAGATTCCACCAGCAACGGAAGCGGTTAGTTGTGCAGAGGTTGGCAGTGATGGAGACGGAGTGGTTTCGTCAGGAGAAGGAAGCCGTTCACCGATGCAGGAAAAACGTGACGGTGCCGCCAACTCAGTGAAGAACAGGAAGTCACAACAAGGAAGTGGTCATGGCAAGCCCGGCAGTGTTTCCGACAGAAGGAAAGCCACTGAACCACGATGCAATGGTGATACGCCGGTGCCCGGAAATGGCGGTGGCTGTGGAAGCAGTGGTCGCGCTTCGAAGTATCCAGAAAAATGGCGTGGTCTACCGAGGATGCAAAGGCAAGCAATAAACCCTGAGGCACAGGTGGAGGTTATCATATCCCGTCAATGAAGTTGACGTCGGCGAAAGAGCAAGATGCGGAAACACTGGGCAAGTTTCAGCTTGAGGATCCGGATTTAGCAAGATGTGCTAAACGCAGTGCAGCACGAGGATCGAAGCCTGGTAGTCATGGACAGAGGAAGCGGAATAAACCCGGAGAAAATGGTGCCTATGAGAAGAGACATGGTCTGGTCACCACCAGTGGCCGGCAGAGCAATTCCAGCAACGCATCGAGTCGAGAGGGATTCCAGGAAGGCGATTTAATGTAGATATACATGCCGGAAGCACGGCTTCAGCTCCAAACAACGACGTAACTGGAAAGGTTAGTATATATTTGGGAGAGCGAGAACCAAGATGAAAGTGGTCCATTTGGAAAGACTTGCAGCGTTTGGAGCAGCAAGTGTGTCTGATCGGGACCATCAGACTTAGGTGGAGGGCAGTGTGACGAATACTGCGGCAACGCGAAGCGAACAACGAGAAAATGGCAGAATGTTCGAGGAATGACGTAGAATGTTCGACAGCGAGAAACGTCTAGAGGATGACTTCTGCGAACAGCGAGAGAATGAGCGATAAAGTTCTGAACGTTCTGGAGTTGCCTTGAGTGCGAGTGAAAGTATATAAGGCCTTTACCACAGTGGAAGTCAAGTTAGTTGAAAGTCAGCAAGCTACCACACAAGAAAGTCAGTTGCGAATCAGCAAGCTACAAGTTGTGAAACAGAGATAAATTGCGTTAGCAAGTTTTGTAAAGCATTGTAATTGCTTTAACGAGTATTGAAATGTGTTTTTATTGCATTATCCAGTATTAGGTGCATTCTTTTGCAACCGAGCTACAAAAGAACACTCGTTTAAATGACGAACTACACGCAAAGCAACAACACAAACTCGGCTATTTATCCGAGCTCAGTCAGCGGGTCAATTATCGTTCTGCGTTATTGTGAAGTGATAAAAATAACACTTTTACACCGTATTTATTTCGGTGTTAATTTTATACTTTTCACTTCACTTCACGATAACGCAGAACGGGAATTGACCCTCAGGTCGGTTAAAAAATAAGCGACCTGAAGGGTAGTGTTCTTAAGTGAAAAATGTATCTATTCTGAATTGTTAATGGGAAAGTGGAGAGGGAAATTTTTGTTTCCTTATATACGTGACTTACATTTTAAATAAGTATATACATTACGCAAATACCTCGCACAATTACTCATTTTAATTGGTTTTTGTATTTAAATCCCGTTGAACTAATCACATGTTTCTTACCAGCTACCAGCAAGGTTTCTTAAGTAGCTAAAAGTAAATTTTACCCGAGTTGGGCATTCTTTTGTCGATCGGTTACAAAAACTAGTAATTTTTAGCAAAAAAAAAACCGACTTCAACTCCCATATAAAAAAAATATATATATATATATATCTCATGATCCGCTGATCGGATCTTAACCAGATTAGTATGGGACCACCTCTGAGACACTACCTTTCCGATGCAAAAAGAATTATCGAAATCGGTTGACGTGGTCCAAAGTTATGCGGTAACATACATAAAAAAAAAAAAAAAAAAAAAAATTTCCGACGAACTGATAACCTCCTCCTTTTTTGGAAGTCGGTTAAAAAAGGCGTGAGTACTAGGTACTCATCAAGAACGATAGAATACAAGATTGCGCATTCCCGCAGAGTGACATTTGTGGCAACGGGTAAACAAAGAATATGGCGAAGAACAATGAGTTGACAGTTGTGAATTTGCAGTGAGAAAACGTGTTTTCTTCTCGATTCACCAATTTTTCAAGCCATCTTTGAATGTAGCAAATTAAGCACTACGTTAACAAAAAATATACAACCACTCTTGAAATGTGTTCAAAAGAATAGGTCTTATTAATTAACTATTTAGAATTTTTGTGTTTGTATTGCAGGTGCCGAAAAAGTGATAATATCTTGTCGCAGCGCATGTTGTTCTGCAGAAAGTGGTCGATGCTACCTCCGATTTTAATTTGTAATTTGTGGTATTTCAACGTTTTCAACTTAACATGTCGTGTTTAAAAGTGGTCCGTAAAGTGCTTCAAGCATATTACGCTGGTGTCTAAATTTTATGACTTTTCCTGCCGGCAGAACTCTACCCACTTTCTGGCCAAGGCGTCGTCGCGGGGAAACAAAAAAAACTGCATTTGGGGGCTTTACCCCTACGGCTGCTGCAATTCAACACACGACACGACATTTTTATAAAGTTTTTATTACAAATAAAACGTTTTTTACTTCAGAACGCACGAATTACTTCGATATTTCACTTGAAAGTACTCAATACGTTTGCAATACTTTTGCACTTGTTTCTAAACAAAAAGTTTGTTTACGTATTGCCATAAATGTCAAAGTCGGCAAAACCAAAGTAGCGGTTTCGGGAATGCGCCACCTTCAGTTCATTTCACCATGGGTACTCATGAAATTTGATGTGTAAACATATGCGAACGGCAAAGCATAAAAGTACGTTTACATATTGAATAACTCAGTGTGAGGGCAGGACCAGGATGAATGTATTTGCATAAAAATTTATTAAAGCAAAAAATGTTTCGGGTAGGCGTCGGAGCCTATGATAACCATCAGTTACCACCTCTGCATGGTTGTAAGTCATGCAGTGTCCCTACGGCTTGTAGCGCTGTGGCTTTGCCGCTTAAACTCTGTAAGAGTTTTTTGGGGGTGTGCGTCAAGCGGAGTGTTGAGCACCAGTTATTGATTTAAGTTCAAAAATTGGGTAGGCGCTGTGGCCAATGGTAGCTCTTGTACCACCTCTGTATGCTGAAAGTCATACAGAGCCCCGACAGCTTATAGCGCGTTGGCTTTTGCTGTTTAAAACCACTCCGGAGGAGTGGTGATGCATCAAGCGGGATTGTTGAGCATTGGTTATTGATCTAAGTTCAAAAATTGGGTAGGCGCTGTGGCCAATGGTAACTCTGGTACCACCTCTGTTTGCTGA
Source organism: Rhagoletis pomonella (assembly GCF_013731165.1). Lineage (NCBI taxonomy): Eukaryota > Metazoa > Arthropoda > Insecta > Diptera > Tephritidae > Rhagoletis > Rhagoletis pomonella. Next base: position 15,699,373 of record NW_023458568.1, on the reverse strand, counting down.
AAGTCATACAGAGCCCCAACAGCTTGTAGCGCTTTGGCTTTTGCTGTTTAAAACCACTTCGGAGGAGTGGTGATGCATTAAGCGGGATTGTTGAGCATGATTTGGAGTGCCAGCAATTAACTACTTTAGTAGGTTTTGTTCTGCGGCAGTTGAGAAGTGCATTAAAAAATGCATACCCAATGAAGAACGAGCGAATTATTTATAAACACAAGTGCGTGTGTTTATTCGCTGCACTTGGGTTTGGGCGGGAGTGCAATACAAGTACATGTGTGTGTTCGCTGTTCTTTGTTTATGCGGGAAATGCATAAGTCGCTTTAACACATATAAATATAATCTCAATCAAAGCACGTTAGCTGTCAAATTGGTTATGCTTGTTATTCACACAACTCGAGGAAAAGTTCAACTACTTCTCTATGCCACCGTGGTCCCTTTTTTCTTGAACACATATTATGCCATTTAAATATATTTTAACTGAATATTTTATTAAAAATACCTTTACAAACCTATTTCCCTTACTAGCGTAAATTTTTGTTTACTTTAACATTTGACATTCCTCTTCTTCTTCGCAAGTATAATCGATAAAACTAGGTTGGACCATGATTCAATAATACAAGGTTGGATAATTATTGACAGCCGCGGTTTGACACTTCCTTACAAATGGTTGCATTTACGAAGGACAGATAAAGGGGAAGAATGCAATCGCTTGTTGCGAAAATGGTAGTAGAAAAGTACGCAATGAAGGCAATTAGTAGTGAAATTCCTTTTGTAAATTGTAATGTATTTGCAGAAAATCTGGCATTTTAAACGAAATATTGAAAGAAATATTAATATATCTACTTGAATTACGTAATTCTTGTGCTATTTAGCTGTATAAAAACTGCAAAAGGACTCAAAATTTAAATAAAACAACTATGAGATTTATGTAAACATCCAATTTAAAAATAATTTATGTTTTCATCAGTTAAATGTGCTTCATGTTCATAAAAAAATAAACAAATTGCACAAAAGCTTATACTTATATTTCACAGCAAAGCTACACCTTTTCTATGTAAATTTGCAAAGAAGCAACACAGTGCCACTGCTAAGGGAGCGGTGCGAGAGAGACAACTGTCAGTTTATCGAACCTTGTATTATTGAATCATGGGTTGGACACCAAAAAGTTATCGGTTTAATCTGAGATATTTTTAATTATAATTTTGCATGGCTAATCTCTTTTTCTAATAACAGATTAGGGAGTTAAGCTCGAAAATTAGGATAATCTTTTTATATGTAAAGCTATTATTAGGCGATTCAGTTACATACATACAAATGTAGGTTAGGTTAGAAATTAAACATTAATTTCACTTAATTTTATTCATTTTGCTGATTTAATTTTTTTATTCATTTTCATTTTTAATTCTTTTAATACATGAAATTATCGGTATGATTGATAAAATATATATATATACTTGTGACTCAAAGGCGTTAAAATATCTTGGAAAGACCGAAACAGTTATTGTTTTTGAGCTTATAGTTTGAGCATTTCTATTTGTATATATTCCTAAATTTAGTTTTTCTTTTCCGAATATAATCCGTGGTTCATGTAAATGAGAGCGATTTTTGGGAGAGTTGTGTAGAGATTGAAGTTGCAGGATTTTACCCGATGCTTTTTTGTTCCGTACGTTTTGCTGTTACTCACTTTTTACTCTCACTTCAGAGAGTGATTTTGCTGTTTGACCTTTTTCCAGGACTTTACACGAAAAGTATTGGATCAGAGGTATTATATCATCCATACATATGCATATTATACATACATATATTCATGTATGTTCATCAGTTATCAACGGTCCCAGTTAAAATGATTTCAGTATTTTTTTAAATTTTCGCCTTGCTTTTTTATCAAAATAGACTACTAAACCTATGCCTAAAACCATCTACGAATATCAAAACCAGGGCATGAATCACGTATGACGACAATCGTCTGAACGATATCGTGTCGAGATCGTCTTGTGTCATAAAAATCAAAAATTGTTCGATCGTTTGCAGCAACAGAAACGCATAAATCAGTGTTTTGACAACATCGTTTTGTCAGTATCGTTTGAACGACTATCGTTTCAAAGTTACGTGATTCATGCCCAGTTGCAACAAATGAGTCCATACATATTTATGTACATACATAGGTACAAAGCCGTATGCATGTGCGGAGTTTAAATAATCGGAAGTAATAATCAATTGTAACGCATTTCCTCTTACTATGCATATGCCTAAATGTATGCAGCCATTTACAATAGCAAGCAAACACAGGGCGCTTCTAATGAAAATAAAAATTTTATGCTGAAATACACATGCTAAGCCCTTCGAAATTTTGTGCTGAGATATGCGTTACAGCTTCGCAAATTTTACCCCTACCGAAACCAAAGATGTATACACATCAAAAATTCAGCTAGAGATACGAACCGAAAGGATTTTGGGAAATCCAATTTCACTAGCAAACATTTGCAGCTCTCCCGTGTTATTACGCTCTCGATTCAGTGGTCTCTGGCAAATTTTCTGGGTTATTATACATTTTTACAGTAAAAATTTGCAGGTTCCATTAAAAATTAGTACTGACTATTTGTTAGTAACAAATACACACCTGTGGATAATCATAACAGTGGCTGCATTTCTTTATTCATTCTGAACGTTTGGAATAAACTTTTTTGTTTACTTATTCTTTAGGGCGTTCCTGATGATATGTTAACGTAGGGTTGCCAGATTTTTTATGCGCGAAATCAGTATGTTAAAGTGTGCTTGCATTGTTCAACTTTGCGTTCAACATTTGCGTTCAACTCAGCGCAGGGTTGCACGAAAAAAAGTTGAATGGCTAAAAATATCAAAATATGAAAAAATTTCAAATATTCGCCATAAAAAGGTGTTTGCATTGTTCAACTTTGCATTCAACTTTTGGTTGAACGGCGTTTTAACTAATCGCTTTCAACAAAGTTGGTTGCCAGCCAACATTTAGCCATTCAACTTTTTTTTCGTGGAACCCTGCGTTGCTATGTAGGTGCTGCCATAAAAATTTGTATATTAAATTTTTCTGTCAAACGCACACATACGTATACGTATGCTAAGAAGGTCCGCCTTAAGTAACAACCAATACTTTAAAACGCCAGAGTACTTGTTTTTAACAATATTTTGGTATATAAATAAAATATAGTTGATAACAATAAAAGTATTATTCAATTTAACATGGGTGGTCCAAAAATGCATGTGAAAAAGTAAAGTCGGAATTTTTATGCTCTCACCTCCTAGGATTTTTCTATACCGAAAAAATGTTCCCCTATTTTATTACAACGCTTTTATCAACTTGCAATGTTGTGTGTCCAGAAACTTTCAATGTTGTGGATCCAGAAACCTTCAATGTTGTGTGTCCGACACCAAAGCAAAGCTTTGAAAAGTTCCTATAAAAAAGCATAGTGCATAGGGCGACAGCTGTAGTGAATAGGGCGAGGTAGATGACATCTAGATGTCGCCCTATGTACTACGTTTGCTACAGCGGAAATAGACGACACGCCATTTCTTTAAATAAAATTAATTGGTGCTCGTTTGTATGTACATACATATGTAAATGCATGTGTGTGCACCTTTCTATTAATATCGTTGAATTATTTTAATATCTATTGCAAAATTTTATTCAGACAGGACTAAAAAGTAGAAAATAAATAATATAAAAAAAACTTTTTAATATACAACGCTTTTATAAATGGACTAAAAAGTAGAAAATAATATTTCTCAGTCCCATAGAATTTGTTTTGATAACTTTTGATTTTGAAATTTTAGCAAAAGTCATTATAAGCAATCTATGAAATTGAAAATGAAAAGCGTGGGGCGCATGTAATACACTTGAATTGATATGAAAAGTAATGGCTGCGTTTCTTTATACATTCCGGATAATCCAATTTCACAGCCGGAATAAACAGAATGCGTTTGAAATATACGTCAACATATCATCAGGAATGTTCTAAAGAATAAATAAACAAAAAAGTTTATTCCAAACGTTCAGAATGAATAAAGAAATGCAGCCAATATATGTAAAATCGATTTCAAAGTTCTACTTTCGCTGTAGAAATTTTAGGTCTACGTTATGTAGTTTGACTATTGTCAATTAAATCGAATGCTTTGTATTGCATGCGCTCCACGTTTTTCATTTTCAATTTCATAGATTGTTTATAATGACTTGTGCTAAAATCAAAAAAATCAAAAGTTATCAAAACAAATTCTATGGGACTGAGAAATATTATTTTCTACTTTTTAGTCCATTTATAAAAGCGTTGTATATTAAAAAGTTTTTTTTTATATTATTTATTTTATTTTGAAATCAAAATATATTTAGAGGTCGCTCAAAGCGCCCAAAGTTTTACATGTATTTTATATGGGGAAAAACAACTTTTCGTAGAAATGGTATAGAATTCTTAAAAATCAATATTTTCTATCGGAAAACTCTGCTTATCTGCAGGAGAATCCCAATAATAATATACAATTGTTTATTTAACCATTTTTTCATCGCAACTATAATTTATAGGTGCGCCATAAACCCACGAAAACCCCGAAAAATGCAATGGGGGGACAAATAAAAAATCGTTAGTATTAAAAAATGGTTAAATGTATAATTGGGTACTATTATTGAAAGTCTCCTGAAGAGAACAAGAGTTTTCCGATCGAAAAATATTTATTTTCAAGAATTCTATACCATTTCTACGAAAAGTTGCTTTTTCCCCATATAAAAATACATGGAAAACTTTGAGCGCTTTGAGCGACCCTAAATATTTTTAGATTTAAAAAAAAAAACAGGGGTATATTTTTTCGATATAGAACAATCCTAGGGGGTGAGAGCATTACAATTCCGACTTTACTGTATTTGGACCACCCTAGTGTACACTTCATTGTACACAGAAGCCAATAAATTACTTTATATTTATGACATTTTTGAATAGCAGTAATGAGATAATTTCCATCTTCAGTGTTTAAGTAGTCAAAGATTTCTTTACATTTCATTTTAAAATTCCTTTAAATTAGCAGTTCACTTTAAAAAATTTTAATTAGAAGCCGGTATCTCTCTTTGCGCCAGGAAGCAAACTTTTTCTTAAGATCCTTCCAGTTGCTTCGTTTGAGTGTAGTATTGGAAAAAAAACAGAATTACATATTTTTTCAAACTGTGAAAAAGTACCAATTTTTAAGGACTTTATTTATAATTCCTCATGGCTTAAATTATTTTTGTCTACTACGCAAAAACTTTGAAAGGCTAAGAATTCGCTAAAAAGAGTATCTAACTCTATGTCTTGTATGAAAAACTATTTTAAAATGTCAGTAAATTGTGAAAAAAGAATTGTAAGTTATAGGCAAAAGCCATTCGAATATTCAAATTTGTTGTGATTAAACTGAAAGTTATTTTCGATATAACTAACAATCAGAGCTGCCGAAAGCTTTCGCAGAAAAATCGTCAATTTACCCCAAAAAATCGTCATTTCGGCTAAAAAAACGTCAAATTTTTATTTATTGTACTTTTTTTTAACAAAAAATACAAACAAAATTACAATAAATATAACCACGCATTATAAAACCAAAGGAAACCCACATTGCATATGTGTTAATACAAGTAATTTTTAAGCAAAAACAAAACCGACTTTAATTCTCATATAAAAATTTAAGATGACCGTCAATTTCTTTATGATCCAATGATCGCATCTAAACCGAACTAGTATGGGACCACCTCTGAGGTACCTTTCCTTTAAAAAATTATAGAAATGGCTTAACGTGGTCCACAGTTATGCGATAACATAAAAAAGTAATAATATCCCGACGAATTGATAACCTCCTCCTGTTTTCGAAGTCGGTTAAAATGTTAATTTGTAATTGTTAACAACAATTTAAAATTACAATATAAAACACAACTGCTTTTAAATTGTTTAATTCCACTTGCTTGAGGTTTCTTAAAAAAATTGTATCCAGTTTCAAAGTGTAACGGGAGCATTTGTTAACTGGTAGATTATCTTGAATGAAAAAATTTCCTCTCCTATTTTACTTTCTGTTTCAAAATGAGTGTCAGCAGAGAAAACTTACGATTTGGTTGTAGAACAAAACTAGATATATGCAATGTTGTATTTTGGATTACGTTTTCCTTTTCCTTTTGTTCGTGCATATGTACCATGGTGGAATTATACCAGGTGAAGTAATTAGAGCGAGAAGAAAGATTTTGACACTGCCTTATTTGAAAACTTGCCTTTAAAATTTTACTATAAGCCAGCCGAATGGTAGAAAATAAAGCGAGAAAGCTGTTTTATTACTTCACCTGTTTATTGCATTAAGAAAAGCCGAAATTATTTTGTTTGAATTGAAAAGTACAAATTTTGAAAAATCAGGACATTAGCGTACTGATTGAGAAATGAATAAAATTAGTACAAGAGTTGAAAAATCAGTACTGTACTGATAAAATCAGTACATCTGGCAACCGTATGTTAACGTATATTTCGAACGCATTCTGTTTTTCCTGCCTGTGAAATGGGATTATCTGGAATGTATAAAGAAATGCAGCCATTAGCTCTGATCCAGTACTCCATGAAGTTACAGGTTTTTACACGAACTTGCAGCAAGTTACAGGATAAAAGATCCCGTACTCCAAAATCCTCTAAATGAGAGCGATTTTTTGAGAGTTGTATAGAGAATGAAGTTGCAAGATTTTACCCGAACTTTTTCTTCTGGTAAAATCATGAAAAGTGTCAAGCGATCACTGGTTGACGTTTTTACAGGAAAAATGCTTTTTCTGTTCCCGTCATGGCACATTGTACCATGGTTCCCGTACTTTTTGTTGTTACTCACTTTTTACTCTTACTTCAGAGAGTAATTTTGCTGTTTGACATTTTTACAGGATTTAGAGCTGTTATGTTTGGAACTCTTGCTGCAGCAAGGCGAGTTCATATAAGGTGGTATCGATTCAAGAAATACGACAATTACTTGCCTTTTGTTTTTGCTTTTAGCGAATGAAAAATGCCGACAGAAAATACAAACACGCCCACGTTTTCACTCACTCACTAGCAAAATACAAAATTTTTACAATTAAACGCTACCCACAGCTGATGAAACAACACCACCTTATATAAATTAGCCTTGTTGCTACAAGAAGTTGTTGAATGGCACGATGACCTACTTTTTAACGAACCCTGGTATGACGACAAAACAAATTAAAGTTCCTTTCGGCCTTGATAAAAGTATTGCAAGGTAACACTATTGAGAGGCAGTCTGACGTTTGCCAGCAATATAATTTTAAAATTCGAAACTCAAACGCACACATACATTCTCATTTTCTATCCCAAACAACCATAATTGTGAACAATTTCATTTTTTTATTTTCAATTTAATATGATTTTAATATGCTTGCAAACGGATGCTGCATGTTTCTCTTTAATTGCGCTTCAGGAGCGGTAAGATTTGCAGGTTTTGAAGGATTTAGTCCGAAAAGCGTTCCAGCAGACAAATTTCATGTAACTGGGAGCATTTTCGTTAGAGGAAAATATGCTTACTCCCAGTTCGAAGTTGCAGAATTTAATCCGTAGTTTTTCTTCCTGCAAATTAATGAAAACTGTCAAATGAAGAGCAGTGTTGTATTCGTAAACAGCAAATGAAAGAGTTGATTCAATTCATAGTAAATATTTTTAGCAGAATAGAAGCCAATTGCACCAAAATAACGAAATCTTTTGAGAAGTAAATTTTTGTGTGTAAAAATTTTTGCCTGAATAAATAATTCTGTAAACAAACATTTAACATTTATATACTTGCAGGGAAAATGGTTTTTTGTGTTCCAGCAGTTTTCTCAGTTCTTCGCCCGTTGCTCTCTCTTGTGAGAGATATTTTGCTTTTTGACAGTTCAACAGGTTTTACTCCAAAAATCGCTGGAACGCACCTTTAATTAACGTTACTATTCCATGAACGAGCGACACAAGATCACGCAAGAACAAGAGAGGGGAAAAAGTAGATTTTTTAAGCAAAACGAAAGAAAAGTAAACAAAGCAAAGAAAACAACGAAAATCAAAATTAACCAAAATTATTGTCAGCCACTTTCAACACATAAATTATGCAAAATGATTCATTAAAAAGCGTTCAAACTTGTTGTCATGTTGAATTAACCCTTTTTTAGTTAAAGAAATGTGTAAAATATTGGTGCTTGTGATGTAAACAAATGCTCAGCTCTCGAACCCGCACACTTTTTTCTCAAAACCAGTTACAAATACAAACTCCCATTCTTGCGTGATTTTGTATTTTTGGTTTATGGCTACTGTTCATTACCCAACCGACGTTAGCACCTCATTAGTATAAATATTAAGATTTTTGTATTGCAATCGATAGTTCGTCGATTGTTCTTTACTGTTCGTCCATTTTTAACCTTTGTTCGTTAGCCACACAGTAATAATTAATTTTTCAATTTTCATTTTACCGGCCGTCTTCGCGTGTTGGACTTGCGTGACGACGCATGCGAGATCCCGCAGGTGTAGACCGCAAAAAGTACGCAGCATACTTTTTTCTCACATACCGGACGGTTTGCGAGATCTCGCATGCTTTGAACTATCATTTTTGTTGTTTGACAGAATTCTTCAGAGTAGAAACATCGTTTATTTTGATGGAAAATACTAATTTGGCCTGAAAAGCTCGATCATTTTTTTTTGGCGACATTTTACAAATGAAAAAGTATGCTGTCAAATGCCCAGTCAAAAAAACTCTCTATCGCTTGCGAGAGCAAAAAGCAGAACGCAAGCGAGATTTTAAAGCATGTGAAGACGGCCGGTTACGTAATTCGTGTATCCAGCACCTCCAATAGATTATTTCATGAACCAAAAATACAAGATCACGCCTTCTTCTCAGTAGCCCGTTATAATCGCATTTAGGAAAAAAGTTGGGCGACTTTGGCATTAGCCGTTTATTTACATTTGTTCGTTGTTTACAATTTGGTGGTGGCTTTTTACTGCAATTTTCTTAATTTTCGCTTGTGACAACGAGTGCACACATAAGGTAAAGAATAATTTAACACAACGACATGATTTATAGAAGAATTTGCATAATAAAAATGATTATTCATGCGTTCAACAATTACGTGTTTTTTTTGTTCTCTTCGTTGTTTACTTCTTACAACAAAGATGGCGCCGAGATTTCGACAGCTAGAAAATAACTTTTTTCTTTTCCTTCCTTAAGCTTAGTATCCCGCTCTTAAGAAAAGCAAAAACTCCATATAAAATGACGTACAAGAAATAGCTAAGAAATTTTCTTGAGTCAAATTTCCTTAAGGCAGTACGCAGTTCTTCAGAAATTTAGTACGCTTTCTACTATGGTTTTCTAAAGTTTTTTGTGAAAAAAGAGCACAAGGCAACCCAGGTTTGCAACAGAAATATATGCCCGTTCCCTTATTTCTTGAGGAAAGAGTGAGGCAACAGGCTGTGCGTTATCAAAAATGTCAAAATTCCTTGGACACACACGCGAAATAATGGCAATTTTTTCTTGATCGTTTTCTTAAGAGCTGGACACTAAGCTTTAAGGCGTGATCTTGTGTCTTTCGTTCATGAGATTATTTTGTGTAATTCCCGGCGCAGCGAACAAAGGTGGCGCCGTCAGTGGTACCGCTACTTTGGTTTTGCCGATTTTGACAGTTCAAAACACAGACACAAATGAGCGACAAAGAGAAATTTGAAGTATAAGCGAAAAATCAGTTTAAATTGTGTAAATTTGCAACTTGTTTTTTTATTTTATTTATTTATTTATTTATTTTTTACAGTCTGTTAGACTTATATTGCAACAAAGATTTAACATTCTTATAATTAGATTTTAGATTTAAAATGTAAATATTAAATATTAAATACAAAATACAGAATGCTCTACAGAAATTTTTAAATAACATTATTTCTTTATCACTGCAATTATTTTATGTCAATATAAACGCATGCAACTTTCTGGAAGTTATGTAGACGGTTGGAAAGGCCGAGTTTCCAATCCGCGCTATTCTTTTTGGGTTACTCCATTTATTGATATCTCCTGGGTGGTCAGAAAGGCCGAGTTTCCGATCCACCCAGTCGCGCTTTCGTGACGCTCTGGAAAATACCATAAAGTTAGTCTTTTTCACATTCAGTTTGAGTTTATTTGAACACAGCCATTGATACAAAGAATTAAGATCTTCTTGCATTTTGACAATCGCATTCGGTAGTTCCCTATCACTGATCGTTAACAAGGCATCATCCGCAAAGAGTTTTATTTTACAATGTTTGAGAGAACTTTTAATATCGTTTATATATATTTGGTTTCTACAATTATTAAAACCAATTTGCGTTGAATTTAAGTTA
>NW_023458568.1:15680724-15689023 GCF_013731165.1 Rhagoletis pomonella | reverse complement strand
TACAAATTTACATGGGATGTTAGAAAGGAGTAGAACAGGGTGCCACATATATATTATAGAGTAGGGGTGCCAAAACTGAGCCCTGTGGTAATCCGATGTCTACGGCTATCTTACTAGACATCTTTGAATTAACTATTGTTTGTTGCCTACGATTACATAGAAAGCTTGTGAGTAATTTTTAAGTTGAAGACTGCGTAGAAACTAATAAAATGAAGTGCCGTGTGTTAAATTGCGCCGGACGGCAAAATGCAAGATGCGTAGATGCAGGTGTAGCGCTGCGACGAATCGCTGCATTCTGTGTATATAGGGCGCGGAAAAGCCATTCCCGAAATGTTTCTTTATTATTATATTGACAGCATTTTATCACAATGATTTCGTTTCTGCTCCAAGCAGCCTCCTTTAGTTAATTTAGTTAACTAATCAATCCCGAAGAGATGCTGCCGCAGTTTGCTGCAGCAGCCTTAATTACAAAGCAATGGAGTGCACTAAAACGTTTGCTGCAGCAGCCTCAATTGCAAAGCAGTGGAGTGCACTAAAACGTTCACTTTTCTCTAATGGATTACGTAAAAAATTCAATATTTTCGCATTTAGCAACATTAAAACACGTTTTCCGCTGTAAAGTGAACTTTTTGGCAGTCTCAACACGTTCTTCTTTTCGCTTTATTCTCTGTTTACTTGTGGTACACAAATGTCAACGGCCAGGACGGCGCAATCTTGCATTCTATCATTCTTGGAGTTAATTATTATTGCAATCGATAGTTCGCCGATTGTTCGTCCATTTTTAACGTTTGTTCCTGATCCAAACATTTATAATTAGTTTTTTACATTGAATTTGTTAACTGTGATAAATCGATTGTTCGTCGATGGGTCATACCTAAAATCGAGCAAAAGCCGTCAATAAATTCATCATTTAATGATTTCCCATTAATGGTATGGGTTATGGACCCAACCGACGTTAGCACCTCATTAGTATAAATATTAAGATTTTTGTATTGCAATCGGCGTTGCCACAGACACATTTTTTTCCTACCATAACCAACCAAAACCTACCAAAATTTTTTTCGAGTTTTAATATTATTTTGCAATGTCAAATTTATTAAAAACATAGCTAACATAACATTAACAGGCCTATTCTGCGTTGGTAACAAAAATTTTGTTACCGGTTAGTAAAGTTACTGCCAATTTTTAAACCCTTTTCGTATTCTCCACACTCTTGTAACCGGTAAATTTTGTTACCATCTCATGAGCAGGTAACAAAATATTGCCCCGTGAAATATGCAACACCAGAATTTACACAAAACTCCATAGCTGAATTGCTGAATAAATTAAAACGTTACCAAGGTAAATAGAATTGCGGTTACAAGAAGTGGTGACAATCGTTGGTAACAAAATTAGCTTGTTACAAAATGTTCGGTTACAAGCAGAATAGGCCTGTTAGTAAAACTAAAACACAGCTAGTACAATAAAAACAAATTAACTGCGTATAACGATTCATTTTACTGTACATACATACATATCGTCACTAGATACGAATAAAGACGCGAGCGAAAAAAGACGCGTGAAAAAATTTCGGCGAAGAAAGACTCTTAACATAGGTGAGGGCAAGGAAAGAGGCGTTAACCTCTTTGACGGCGAAGAAACACGCATAAACTTATATTCGCGGTCAACTCTGTTTGCGAGTATACGAGTTCCCCAAAGATTTTTTCCGGAATGATGTTGAATCAATGTTTACGCGTCTTTCTTCGCAAATTTTTTTCGCGCATGCTTTTTCGCCGTCAGAACACCCGAGCGTCTTTATTCGTGTCTAGTGACGATATTATTATTATTACGTCGGAGATACCCGCGTTGCGACCTCAGAAGATATATTTTACTGAATCCTAATTGCAATCGCTCCAACCTTCTTCTTCTTCTTATTTGGCGCTGTAACCGCCTAAGCGATTTTGGCCGAGTACAGCAAAGCATGCCAGTCGCTTCTCTTCTGTGCCAACTGACGCCAATTGGAAACGCCAAGTGAAGCCAAGTCCCTCTCCACCTGATCTTTCCATCGCAGTGGGGGCCTCCCTCTTTCTCTGCTACCACCAGCGGGTTCCAAGTTGAATACTTTCAGAGCTGGAGCGTCGGTGTCCGTTCGAACGACGTGGCCAAGCCAGCGGAGCCGATGTATTCGCTGCATTATGTCCATGTCGTTGTAAAGCTCATACAGCCCACTGTTCTATCGTCTGCGGTACTCGCCGTCGCCACACGCAAAGGCCCGTAGATCTTCCGCAAAATCTTTCTCTCGAATACTCCAAAAGCCGCCTCATCGGATATTGTCATTGTCCATGCTTCTGCGCCATATACCAGCACGGGCGTGATGAGTGACTTATAGAGTGTGGTTTTCGAACGTCGAGAGAGGACTTTACTCCTGAACCGCCTACTCAGTCCAAAGTAGCACTTGTTGGCTAGAGGGATTCTGCGTTGGATTTCCATGCTGACATTATTATCGTTGTTAATTCTAGTTCCCAAGTAAACGACATTCTTTACTTTCTCGAAATTATAACTGTCAACAGTGACGTGGGTGCTAAGGCGCGAATGTGCTGGCTGTTTGTTTGATGACAGGAGATACTTCGTCTTGTCCTCGTTTACCACCAGACCTATTCGCTTTGATTCCTTATTCAACTTGGAAAAGGCAGAACAGACTTCGCGGTTTTTGTTACCGATGATGTCGATGTCGTCGGCATAAGCCAGCAATTGCACGCTCTTATAGTAAATTGTTCCTGAGCGGTTCAGTTCTGCAGCTCTTATTATCTTCTCTAACATCAGATTAAAGAAGTCACATGAAAGGGAGTCGCCCTGTCTGAAACCCCGTTTGGTGGCGAACGGTCTTTCCCTATTCTGACGGAGCTGGTGGTATTGCTCAACGTCATTTTACACAGCCGCATGAGTCGAAAGCGGCTTTTAAGTCGACAAATAGGTGGTGAGTGTCGATCCTTTTCTCGCGGGTCTTTTCCAAGATTTGGAGTATCGTGAATACCTGTTCTATGGTGGATTTGTCAGGTCTAAAGCCACACTGGTAAGGCCCAATCAGTTCATTGACGGTGGGCTTCAGTCTTTTACACAATACGTTCGATAAGACCTTGTAACCTATGCTTAGAAGGCTGATCCCGCGGTAGTTGGAGCGAATGGTGGAGTCGCCGTTCTTGTGGATTGGGCAGAGCACATTTAAATTCCAGTCGTCGGGCATGCGTTCATCTGACCAAATTCTGCAGAAGAGTTGATGCATGCACCTTATCAACTCCTCACCGCCATACTTCAATAGCTCAGCTGGCAGGCTGTCGGCTCCAGCAGCTTCGTTGTTTTTCACCCGCGTTATTGCTATTCGTACCTCGTCATAGTCAGGCGGTGGAACATCGACTCCGCCATCATCGACTGCGGGCTTGGGTTCTTCTTCTCCACAACTTTCCGTGCTGCTACCATTCAGTAGGGTACGGTAGGGTTCCCTCCAGGTACGTTCTGAACTTCGGTTACTAAGCCGCCATTGTTGTTCTTACTGGAGTTCGCCCTGGTCTTGAAACCTTCCGTAAGTCTCTGGTAAAATTTTCGGGCATTCTTCCTGTCGGCCAGCATTTCAAGCTCTTCGCACTCACGTACTTCGGCGTCTCTCTTCTTATTGCGGCAAATACGTCTTGCTTCCCTCTTCAGATCCCTATAGCGGTCCCACATAGCGCGCATTGCGCCCGATCGCAGCGTGGCCCTGTAGGCGGTATCTGTTTTCTCTGCGGCTTCCTGACACTTCTCATCATACCATTTGTTCTTTCGGGCTCGCTGAAATCCGACTACTTCTTCGGCGGCGGTACTTAATGAGCGGGAAATGTGGTTCCACTGCTCGCATATGTCGGTTTGTTGAAGGGTACTCTCTGAGAGCAGGTGTGTGAGTCGAGTAGCGAAAGCACTGGCAGTCTGTTGTGATTGCAGCTTTTCGACGTCAAGCTTTCTTTGCATATTTGGGCGCACGTCTTTTGCTTTACAGAGGCGGGTGCGTATCTTGGCAGCAACCGAGTCGATGTTTGGGCCTCGGAGTGTGCGTACGTCTAAACCACTGGAAGCACAACATTATCGATTTGGTTTCTCGTTTTTCGATCCGGAGACAGCCACGTAGCTTGATGGCTCTTTTTATGCTTGAAGCTAAGTCGATCAGCCTCAATCCGTTATCGGACGTTTCGTCGTGGAGGCTGAATTTTCCGACGGCGGTTCCAAAGATCCCTTCCTTGCCCACCCTGGCATTGAAGTCGCCAAGCACGATTTTGATATCATGGAGGGGTAGCGCGCTTACGTGCGCTCCAAGCGCTAAGAGAAGATATCCTTGGATGCCACATCTTTCTCTTCCGCAGGGGCATGGGCGTAGATGAGCGAGATGTTGAAGAATCTCGCTTTGACGCAGATTGTGGCTAGACGCTCGTCCACCGGGGTGAGCGACAGTATTCGGCAGCGGAGTCTCTCTCCCACCACAAGTCCAACTCCGAATTTGCCCTCCTTTACATGGCAGCTGAAATATAAGTCGCAAGGCCTCAGACATTGCTTGCCTTGCCCCGTCCAACACATTTATTGGATGGCGGTAATGTCAGCTTTTGTCCTTATGAGGACATCAACCAGCCGGGCAGAGGCACCTTCCTCTTTAAGGGTCCGGACATTCCAGGTGCATGACCTCAAATCGTAGTCCTTTAAAAGTTTGCCATGATCGTCATCATAACGGGGGGATCTGAGCCGAGGCTTTACCTTGCTTCTTCACTGGAAGTAGTTTTTACGTGGCGGGTCCCAAACCCAGCGCCCAACTCATCGCTGGGACGGGGTGGTGTCGAAACCAAATACACGTTTGTATAGCGAGCCGCTTGCTCTAAGCAGACACCCACCAGCTGCAGACTTCAGTGAGCCCTTAAACCGAATAAGTCGGAGTGGCCCCACCGAAGCCCCCTCTCTTTCTGCCGTGACCCAAGGCTCCACTCGGCTTGGTTACCGCATCTCGCACATGTGTTGCTCACGTTGCCCAGAGTGCGCGAACGAGGATGCAAGAGTCGGGATTGAGTATAGCCGTGCAACTGTAACTGCATACCCAGCGCAACGACTATACCCCATTGCACTCCAATCGCTCCAACCTTAGGCTATTTAAAAAGCTCAGCACTTTGGATGATGCCATGTTCCAAATTTTAGATGGAGAAGACAATCGTTCTTCAAGGTGTATCAATCTATGATTCATGCTTCGTGGACAGACACATAGAATATACTCTGGAGTTTCCTTCACCGGCCCACAAAACCTACAGTCAGTCTCTACAGAAAGACCCTTTAATTCCATCGGTACGTTAACTTGCAGTGTGCTGGCAGGAAGCCAGAAAGAGTTTTAAGTTCAAGGTGTCTTTTGGAGTTCCTCCTGGAAGGTTATGAATATTTTTGATTGTCTTATTCCCTTCGTTTTCCTCCAGTGGGCAGCAATTCCCAGCTATCTTCTAAGTCGGTCTGCAGTGTATCCTTTAGATGTACCGCGGAAAGGCTCGGAACCATGCAAAGGCATTTGGGCTCCACTCCTACACACTCCACTCCACACGCTATTGTGGGCTCCCAGGTGGTTCAAGAGTTCACCAGCCTTGATGCCGTTTTAAAAGACTCTAACGCTACGCGCACACTGCAGCCGGCATCGGCCGAATTGTGCTTGGCCGATATCGGCTATATGCGGGCGATATGAATAAACACTTGTGATTATATGAGCGCTCTCACACATAAACCGATAACCGAACCGACATCGGCCGTTGACGTCCGTCAGTGACGATAAATTCAAACATGTTTATTTTTCTCGTCCGATGTCAGGTGAAAAGTACCAAATGGACTGCGCAAAATTAAGTTATTGGGTGCAAAAACAAAACAATTACATATAAAATCACATGTTTAGAGTGTGTCTATTAAAATATATCAAAATATTTCACTGCTTACAAAATTGTAATGAAAACTAGGATTTGTGTGTACAAATACGGTCGGCAAATAATCTGGTTAAGAGTGCGCATCAGTTCGGACGGTCAAATTGTTTGGCCGACATCGGTCGGCCTATCGGATGCAATGTGCGCCTAGCGTAAGGCATAATATTATTCTGGCCTCATTTGCCTTCTACGATGAGATTCGCGAACACAGACTTCGATTGCAAAGACCTCCGCCCGGAATATGTTTGGTTACGAACCCATTGGCAGACTTTTCTGGAATCTTGGTCCAAGTACGCCATAAAGTATATCGTCGCTCGGCGCGCAGTACCTCGTATCCGCCAAATGCAATACCACGTATGAGGTGGCTATCTCCGCGCTTGCCTACTTCACAAATTTAATTGTCAATAATTTTAGTAGAAGCTCATATTTAATAGGATCAGTTAAAAAACCATTCAAAAGTTTAGAAGAAAATAAGTTTATTTGCACTTTTGCGAAATTTTTGGACTATCGTATACGTGGTATTGCATTTGGTGTTTACGAGGTATTGCGCGCCAAGCGACGATATATGGATGTTCGTATTGCATATTGGCAATAATAAGGGTATACGTTTGTACTGAGGAAGCAGGTATATTTACATGTTTGCGGCCGCCGTTATACGAACGCACCGGTGAAATATTCGTGTAAAAAAGATTGTTAAAATGTTTGGAGATACATATTTTCTATTTTTCGCAAATAACTTTTACTCATAGTCTCGAAACCTACCAAAATCCAATCAAGCCAACCAACCTACCAAATGGAAAAAAACCTACCAGTTTTGGTAGGAAAAGCAGATGTGTGGCAACACTGATTGGAATCAATAGTTCGTCGATTGTTCTTACCTGTTCGTCCATGTTCAACGGTTGTTCGTTACAGTAGCCACATACGACGAACATGTGCGCGAAGCATGCTCGGCTTGGGGTGCATTATCGTCATTTGTGGGGCGCGTGTTCGCAAAAAATCAAAAAATTTTGATTTTCAGTGAGCATGCTCAGTGTTTGTGGCGTAGTTTGGGAACATTGCATTGGAAACAACCTCATTTTGTGCTGATGCCAGGGTAGCCAACTCATTTTTGAGAATTCCCCGATTTCGACAATGAAATTCCCTGATTTTGCCCGAAATTTCGTAAAATTCTCCACCCATAGATATCTCTTTACTTACAAAGAAAAATTAAAAATTATGTATTTTGATATATTACTGGTCTTTCTGTTTATTTTGTTTTTAAACGTAATTAATCTATGCATTGATAAACCAAAACAAACTTTTATAAAGTTTGTTAACAAATATAGAATGAAAAATGTATATAATATTTACATACATGCAGTGGTCGAAAAAATTTTACTCGCACCAATTATTATTATTTTTTTGTTATTTAATTTGAGTTATTTTTTTTATAAAAATATAGTTTATTCTTTAACAAAAACCGTATAAATCCAAGTTTCAAACTTTGTGCAATATTTGAAAGAAATTCAACAAACTTTCGTAAAAGTTTCGAGCTTTTTAATTTGTCTTTCTAGAAATATTTTGAGTATGCAGTTTTGTAGCCCACTCAATTCAAGAATAATAAAGTGTAAGTTTCAAATGGCTAATAATTTTCGTTTTACGATTTTTCCCTGAGTTGTTGCGATTTTTTCCATATAAAAATAAATTATGTTCGTTCGCTATATGAAAGCAAATGCAAAGAAAATTCTAAAAAATCAACGGTATAAATAAAAAAAACCGAAGGTTTTAGTGAAAAGTGGTGTATCTGAAGTGTACGTGCGAGTACAGGGTAAAAACCTTAAAAATATGGCAAAGTTAAGAGTACAGCAGTGGTATCAGATTTACTCTGTTCATCTCAACCCGTATAGTAATGGGTTACAAATACGGCACCCTGAAATTGTGCATATGGAAACTGTGCATACGAAATAATGCATATGAAAAAAACCGAAATAATGCATACGAAAAAAACCGAAATAATGCATATATGCACAGTTTCGGTTGAAAACCGAAATAATGCATATGAAAAAAACCGAAATAATGCATATATGCACAGTTTCGGTTAAAAACCGCAATAATGCATATTAGAAAAACCGAAATTATGCATATGCACTCTTTCGTTTGAAAACCGAAATAATGCATATGAAAAAAACCGAAATAATGCATATATGCACAGTTTCGGTTGAAAACCGAAATAATGCATATGAAAAACCCGAAATAATGCATACATGCACACTTTCGTTTGAAAACCGAAATAACGCATATGAGAAAAAACGAAGTAATGCATACATGCACAGTTTCGGTTCAAAACCGAAATAATGCATATGACAAAAACCGAA
>NW_023458568.1:15674128-15680324 GCF_013731165.1 Rhagoletis pomonella | reverse complement strand
AAAAACCGAAATAAAGCATACATGCACAGTTTCGGATGAAAACCGAAATAATGCATATGTGAAAGACGAAGGTATGCATACATGCACAGTTTCGGTTGAAGACCGAAATAATGCATATAACAAAAACCGAAATAATGCATGCATGCACAGTTTCGGTTGAAAACCGAAATAATGCATATGAAAAACCCGAAGTAATGCATACTTGCACAGTTTCGGTTGAAAACCGAAATAATGCATATGAGAAAATACCGAAATTATGCATATGCATACTTTCGTTTTAAAAGCGAAATAATGCATATGAAAAAAAAACGAAGTAATGCATACATGCACAGTTTCGGTTTAAAACCGAAATAATGCGTATGGTAAAAACCGAAATAAAGCATACATGCACAGTTTCGGTTGAAACCGAAATAATGTCTAAATGCACAGTTTCCATATGCGCAATTTCGGTGTCCCTACAAATACTAGAGACCAGCTTGCGCTGTTCATCTAAGTAGTTGTGATAAAAACAACAACATACATATAAGCTACTACTATTGAAAGAGACCAGCTTTGCGCTGTTCATCCATGATTCAATAATACAAAGTTTGATAAATATTGACATTTGTGTAAATCGACTGCCTTGTAAGGTTGCATTTGAGAAGGAAAGAGAAAGCGAGTAACCATTTATCCCCTTTTGTGAGAAGGTAGTAGGAAAAGTAGTCTGGTAGTGCTGAAATGCGTATTTTGTATAAAAATTTAATTGAATATATAAAGCAGATTCCACTGATCTACACAATAGACAAAGTGGTGGTTCACGCTTGCCTGGTTATCAGCTTATCTGGTTACAAATAATTTGTCTGCAGTGTGCATTTTGTTGTTGTACACAACAAAATACACTGCAATACACTACATACAAATTATTTTTAACCAGATGACCTGATAACCAGGCAAGCGGGAACAACCACATTGAATTATCTTTTTTTTTGGTATATTAAACATGCTATATAGAAATTAAAATATATATATATATATGTATACATATTAAACAAAATTAATGGAACTCAAACAAATTCTTTTTTCAAAGGGACGTCTTTTGAAGACGGCGTGCGATATGAAGAAATATACAAATAGTAAAGATGCAATTGGTATAATGTGTATAAATCAGAGACCATAACGATTATAAGAAATAAAATTAAATATTGCTCTATAATTATTACTGAACAATGGAAAAGTTGGTTTCGTCTCGCGGGACGATTATATTAAAAAGTAAATTATTTTCGTCATCTTATAATAATTATATGGGCATTTTTTTTCGTCTCGCGGGACGTTTATTTCAAGACGGGAATTATTTACGTAATTATATGGGATTTTTATAGTTTTTCGTCTCTCGGGACGTTTATTTCAATACGAATATGATTTACGTCTTCTCATAATAATTATTATAATAATTATGTGGGACTTTTATTGAATGAAACTTCTTAATTGAGTTCGGAGATTTGACGCGTTAAATATTTAACGCCACGATTGTTCATGTCATCCAATCTGTATCGTTCGTTCGATTTTCAAAAATGTGGTGTCAAATTAAGGGGCTTTGCTTTTACGTGGTTTTAGTTTATTGAAAGGGGTTGCCAGATGTTAGCAAATCAAATTCCAATAATCGAACTCGCAGATATTTGCTTTTAATTTCGTGGAATCGGCAGTACATGTACCGATTCTATTAAGAGAACACGTGGGACGTAAATCATCGTCGTCTTGAAATAAACGTCACGAGAGACGAGAAATATAAAAGTCGGATATAATTATTATGAAAATACATAAATCATTTCCGTCTTAAAATAAACGTCCCACGAGACGAAAAAAATAAAAGTCCCACATAATTATTAGGACAAGACGTAATTATTTCCGTCTTGAAATAAACGTTCCGCGAGATGAAAAAAAAAATAAAAGTCCCACATAATTATTATGAGAAGACATAAAAAAATTTTGAAATGAAACTTCTTAGGCGGCGGTATCGCAAAAATGGAGAGTAAAATCAAATCAAAACTGAAAACGTTACATGAGTGAGAAGGAAGGTATAGGTAGTATAGGGAAGGGGAAAAAACAAATAAAGCGACGCATGACGGGTACGAGTACCTACATACATATGTAGATATGTATGTTTGAATGCACGTATGTATGTATAAATATATATATATACACATATATAGGTATGTATGAACGAACTCATTGCGCATTTCAGCTCTGCCGCTACCAAGCAATATATGTATAAATGATGCAAGCATGCTTCGCGTAACTACATCCATTCGTACATATGTATATATGTATGTTTGTATGGATATATATTTATGATGAAGCAAACGGGCTTCGTTGATGTTCTGATGGGCATATGTATGTACTTATCAGGGTGTCCAGATTGTTTAAATAAAAAGCGCAATTTCTGAAAAAAAAATCGCCAAAAATCGCCAATTTTTTTTTTAATAAAATTCATGAAATCGATTTATTAACAAATCTTTTATTTTAAAAATGAGATGTTTTTATAATATAGTTTTTAAAACCAAAAACGAATATAATACCTTCAGAGGGTAATAATTAGACTGCGGACTTTTATGCAAAATACGAAGCCTAGAAATATGTGCCACATAACAATAAACAAAGTGTATAAATTTCTACACATTTTGTTTACAGTTAAGTGGTACATATTTTTAGGCTCCGTTTTCTGCATAAAAATCCGCAGGCTAGTAATAATAAATAACACAAATCACTTATATAATAGTGATGTACAAACAATTTTCTTTAAAAATACGCATACTTTTTATTATTTTATTATTATATTTGTTTGAACACATTTTGCAATAGGACTGCGCAATTATTAAATTTTTTATAACTCATATAAATTGATGAATCGCACAAGCTCGGCGCTAAAAATTAAATAAAAACCTATAATAACGCGAGATCAGCTATTTCCACAATTTCTTCAAAATCACCTATAGTGTCTGAATGATTTACATTTCTGTTGTTGTCATATATTGAGCTATTCAACCTTGATAACATACTGTTTGATATTGGAAATGTTTTGCAGCATAAACCATTAGCCTTCATATAACACTTTATTCGAACTATTGAATTAAGGCTTTCCAACCTCATCCTATCTCGAATCTTAGTTTTTGTTGAATTCATTACAGAAAAAACGCGCTCAACAAAGCATGTGAGTGCGGCAAGGATAATAATATGAATTTACTTACATATATTTCCAAACATTTTATTGCCATGGGAAGGTTAAAAGAATTAAATATTCAGTTTCCGCTGCTTTTCTTTCCTTCAAAGTCAAATAGTGAATTGGCAGGTCCCTGAAACTCGCCCTCTTGTGATTCACACACTTTTCTGGTGACAATATCAAAGCTTTTTTAAAAGTACTTAATTGACTAGGTAATCGTTTCAAAAGTTCTTCGATTAGGGTGATTAAATATTTTTAATATGCTTCTTAAGTCAAATTTATCACGCAGTTCATTAGCCTCTTCTGTAAAATTATCGTGGAAAACTATGTTTTGTATATTTTTATAATTGGAAAAAATTTATTTGAAGGGAAAACATCGCCAAAAATCGCCAATGGCGATTTTCTAAATTTAAACGCGCAAATATCCAAAAAAATCGCCAAATTGGCGCGAAATCACCAAATCTGGACACTCTGGTACTTATGGACAGCAATGTTTTCATGTATGTACATATGTTTGAATCACAGTATAGACAGTAACCAACCTTTTTGGGTTGTTGTTGTAGTAGTCGTTGTTGTTGTAGTTATATTCACCCCTGAGGAAGGCACGGGGTTGTGTGCTGCTATTTACTGGCATTCCTCAGACTTTTTCTTAGATTTCAGGGTTGTGTGTTGCATAATTATTAGATAAATAAATTTAAGCCTTTGACAATACGTGATTTTATTAAAAGAAAATTATAAATGGTGTTGAAAAACCAAACAAACGCTCGTGCGAAAGCTCTATTTTTGTGTGTTGTTAAAATTTATACATGGCGTATTGATGGACAAGCAATGTATTCTTTTGTGGATTTTATGTTGCTTGAGAATTTAGACAACGTGTGAGCTGCCAGCTTCTGTTATCAATATAATTAACACAAGCTTTTTCGCGTAGTTGCCTTTCAATAAATAGAAGAAACAAATATTCGCAAATAAATTGGATCTATTTTATAACTGACAACTAACGTACGATTTTTGTTCTTTTCTCCATTTTCATTTTGACTCTTTATTACCGCCAACAACTTTATGTGTATACATATTTACAAGCTGTCAAAATTTTGCGTAGTCCCACGAGCCAGGTAAAAACTATGGCATTCGTATTCACAAGGAGACATCTCAAAATTTTTGTTTGGTATTTCCAAATTTTCTCTTTTTTATCAGTTGGCAAAAGCCCTCAGTGGCAGCGCTCCGAGCGTTGAGATAGTAATTTCATGTCAATTAGTAGAAAAGATCCATGTTGAAAAAACTTTTTTATTATGGCGAGAAAATTTTACATTGCTGTGCCAATTCGTAACTTTTTACTGCTGGAAATTTTTGACAGTTGCTCTGGTGCAAAAGAAGTTGAGCAATTAAAATCAGAAATTATACAAAAAAGACTTGTCTTTACTGACTTTTATTCTTCTAGAACTAAAAGCCATGCATTTATTAGACGCCTTAGTAATAAAATTAGAACAAAAAAATTCTTCAAAACCGTCAGGCCGGGTTGAAAATTTTCATCCACCTCATAGTTAACAAAAATTTACAATCCGTAGTACTTTTCTATCAATTCGCAAATGCCGTTTGCACAAAAAAGGTTATGAAATGCGTTTTATTTAAATCGTTTAGAAAATGAGTCATTTATGTATACCACTTTATATGGAATTATTCAATAAATTTCGTTTTACACTATACTTTTTGAAACTATTTGGAGTTAATTATTTTTTGTTTGTTAAAAGCAACCCTGCGTGCTTGGAAGGCGTGTGTACCAAGAATTTCATCCCTAGCATATTCATCCCCGAGGAAGGCAGTCGCCAAATTCACCGAAGGTTGTTTACTGGTTATATTGTGGTTTGAATGGTTGTGTATATATTTGTATTAGGGCTGTGCGATTATTCGATTACTCGAGCAAGTTGGTTAATCAATTATTCGGTTAATCAATTACTCGAGTAATCAAGATTTTGGTTACTCAAAACGATGATTAATCGAGTTACTCGAAATATGATTACTCAAAAAAAAATAACTTTGCTCGTTAAAAGAGTTTACTTTGGAAAATGCTTATTTTCTTTTTTACATTCTGTATATGAACAAATTTTTCGTTTTCATTTTTGAAAACAGAAACTTTGTTTTCAAAGCATCAAGGAACTTTAACTTCTTTATACATATGTAAAGAGTTGAAATGTTGATTACTCATTTTACTCGAAATGTTGATTAATCATAAAGCAAATTACTCAAATATTTTTGTTTTTGGTTAATCAAAAATCTTGATTACTCGAGTAACTGAACTTTTGAGTAATCATAATTTCCAATTAATCGAATAATTGAGTTATTTACTTTATGATTAATTAAAATTTTGAGTAATCAATTAATCGCACAGCCCTAATTTGTATGTATGTACATATGTTTGTGTATGTACATATTGTCGCCTGGGTAAAAGATTGTCGTATGTTAATTTCGGCAGGTTGTGGGAAATCGCGATTGAAGTTTGAAATGCAATTTCTCAAAAACGCGAGGATAGAATTTCTCTGAAGTTTCTGAAAATGTTACTAGTTCACAAAATTCCTAAATGATTTAATTTTTAATATTTATTGTTAATTAGTTTTGAGTTTATGAAGGATTTACTTTAGTAAAATTTTGTCGTAAGCGTCATTTGTCCACAATTTGGCAGCCACATTGTATGAAATACGACAAAATGTGATCAAAATTTCTATTAAATTTACGACACTTTATACGCAATATCTCGGAAACTAAAGGAGATATCCAAAAATGGAGAACGCCATTTTTTAGATATTGATTAGTTTAATATGGCTGCAGCACGAACTAAATTTTTACTAAATTATCGAAAAAATTGTAGTCAATATATCGGAAACTAAAGGAGATATCTAAAAACAGATAACACCAATCGAAAGACCTTATTTCAAAATACAGGGTGTCCCAGAAGTAACGTGCCAAACTTTAGGGGAAGGTAGGTGGGGGGGGTGAGCTCACTGA
>NW_023458568.1:15647067-15674028 GCF_013731165.1 Rhagoletis pomonella | reverse complement strand
CCAAACTTTAGGGGAAGGTAGGTGGGGGGGTGAGCTCACTGATAAACGAAAAATTTTCAGGTAAAAGTGTCACCGTTTTTGAAATATTTACATTTTTTCGAATTTAAAAAAAATCGTGCCTTTTCATGTGTTTTCTTTAACTGCAACTACAAACCGGGCAATACTTAGTAAATTTTTTATGTAAAATACTTCCAGATAGTTGCCTCTCCATACTCAAATGCAATATAGTTAAAATATATTAAGGATCCATCATAAAATTAGAACATTTTATTAGTACATTTTTTTTCACCCGAGATAGTCAAAGTTGGGGAAGAAAATATCAAAAAGTTAAAAATCCAGAAATAGTCCCCAGATGTGTTGTGTATGTGTTTTTTGTACATTTGTTCATGTTTGTCATTGTGCGTGTAATTTTCTAGAGTAGTTTTGTGCTCTTGCTATCTCCTTGCAGCGTTGCCATTTTAGCCGTTTTCCGGCTAGATTTAGCCGGTTTTGATAGCAACTAGCCGGAGAAAATTCGATCTAGCCGGCAGCCGATTTGTTAGCCGGTTTGTAAAAAAAAGTTAGCCGTTTTTAGCTGATTTTACTATTTGCCTAATTTTCAGGTGCAAAAAGTAAACAAGTTGTTCGAAAGCAATAATGCAGACCCAATGAAGATTTTTAATGAACTCAATGTTTTACTTTCGCATCTATGCTTCCTAGTGGTTATTAGCGCGGACACATTTGATCCTATATGCTCCCCGTTGGAACCATACCTTGCTCCATTTCCTCAGTTTTATCACAGTTTTGAAGAGTATTTAAAAACAAAAGTAAGCACAAACGCTTTTGACCACGAAGCCGAGAAAATAATTCGAGAAAATGGTCGCTATTTTATTATCACTTTAATAAAGGAATTACGCCAACGCCTCCCTACAAATATTGCCACACTAAAAAAATTGACTTTTTTCGGTTGGAAATGCATTAAGAGTAATTAAACCAAAAGTATTTGTTCAACTACAGCAACAAAAACACAAATATAACGCCGACGAAATAACATCCATAGAGATGCAATGGCAACAGTTAACGTTACATACCTGGAGTAATTTAGACTCAACTGTAAAATTTCGGGCCGAAGTTTATCAATTTCGAAATGCCCTAGGAGAAAACCCTTTTGCTGACCTTTGCAACCTAGTTTTTAGTTTTCTTGTTTTGCCTATAAGTAATGCAGAAGTAGAGCGAATATTTGGTTCAATGAATATAATAAAAACTAAGCAAAGAAATCCAATGTGCGTTAAAACGTTAAACGCTATTTTATATATAAGATACGGTTTAAAACGTGAAGAAAAATGCTGCCATAATTTTACTGTAGATGACGATCTCTTAAAATTAATGAATTCAGGTGATATATACAATAGTGATTCATTTGATGATGAGGAATATACACTCGATATAAATTAATGGTGTTAACTAGTCTTTCGTTTCTTGCGATTTATTTAAATAAAGTATGTGAATTTTCACTAAAACATTTTAGCCTTTTTTTGCCAGAGTCTATGTGAAATTTCACTAAAACATTTTAGCCGTTTTTAGCCGCTTTTTTTTGCCAATCTAGCCGGTCGGCCCAAAAAGTTCTGGCAACACTGTCTCCTTGTATTAACTCGTCCTTCGTTCGTATACTCTGATGAACATATATATTATATAAGGTCGTGTTACAGGAGCAGTTGAAATTTTCGCCCGATGTTTCTTAAAGAAAGCCATAAACGTAGCGACCGTTGGTTCAACTTGGTGTTGTTTTGCTCTAGATTGCACCGCTTGTGGGCCTGTTGAATGAATTTATGTCTTGGTTGTATGAACTATCAAAATATTTGGATTTTCTGGCAAGTTGTACAATTTATCGCTACATTAATGGCCATGTTGTACAAACTCATTTAATTTGCGTTTATTTTGTACACTAAATAACCGAAAATGGATAACTCAGCCGAAATAGGTACGTGCTTTCGTTGAATTTTATAAATGTAACCCGAAACTATGAAATTTTAAAAATGAGATTTTACAACGAGACTGCTCGCAAAATTGCAATGTTTGTGGGCAAAACGTCCAACTTGATTGCGGATTGATTAGAACCAACGTTTTCGGCTTGCATTATGTCAAAAGGATGTGTTTGTTGTAATTCATTCTGTCATTTACTACCATTATGCGTAGACCAATTCATGAAATCATTTCATGCGTTTGAGTAGAAACTGAATGAATGAACACCATTTCATGATTACAATTAACGCGAAATAGAGTTTATGCACTTGGTTTTTACTCATATCGATGAAATGATTTCGTGAATTAGACTACGCATACATGTACATATCACATTTATAAGGTAATTTTATGTTTTTATACTCTTGCCACCACATGAATATATGAATTCGTGATACGAATATATCGATTCGCCTTGGAAGATAGAAAGCGAGTAAGAATAAATGCCGAACAAAGGAATTGGCCTTCTTTCAACTTAAAGAAATCGCCGTTTAAAGTACAAAACCGCGTATCAACAAAATGCAAAACCGCGTATCAAGATAATGCAAAGCCGCGTATGTGAGGTTGCATAAATTATTTTCTAGAGAGTAAAAACACTTATATTTCAAAATGGTTCTCTTTTTTATAAAAAATCGCATTTCTGGCTAGTATATTTCAGGACGAATGGATAAGGATTGAGCCAAGAGCTTGTGTGAGCAAATCCAATTTTTGGCAGCAAATGTCAGTTACGCGGTTTCGCAGAATGACGATACGCGGTTTTGTACTTTAAACGACGAAATGCATTTTGCAAACAAAAGTGCGTACGTTACTTAGTGCCTTGGTAATGGCGAATTCGTAAGGATTCTATTGATTGCATTATAAAAATTTTAATTTATTGGGAAAATTTTCCAATACGGAACCCGGCTTTAAAAAAAAACAAAAATGAGAGGGTTTAGAGCGCCTTTTTGTGATTGTAAATCTGAAAACCCCACCCTCCGGAGGCTTATAGTTTTTATGAAAATTGAATTTTAAGTTGCAAAAAATGTCAACTTCAACCTCACTTTTTGCTTTGTAAACCAATTGTACTACAATGTCGGTGC
Source organism: Rhagoletis pomonella (assembly GCF_013731165.1). Lineage (NCBI taxonomy): Eukaryota > Metazoa > Arthropoda > Insecta > Diptera > Tephritidae > Rhagoletis > Rhagoletis pomonella. Next base: position 15,670,948 of record NW_023458568.1, on the reverse strand, counting down.
TGCCACACAACAAAAAATGCCCAAAAAAAAGCACTGAAAACGAGAAACAATAAAAACGGGCATTGTAATTAATTTTTTTTTGATGTGTATACATCTTTGGTTTCGGTAGGGGTAAAATTTGCGAAGCTGTAACGCATATCCCAGCACAAAATTTCGAAGGGCTTAGCATGTGTATTTCAGCATAAAATTTTTATTTTCATTAGAAGCACCCTGTGTTCGCTTGCCAAATGGTTGCATACATTTAGGCATATGCATAGTAAGAGGAAATGCGCTACAATTGATTATTAGCCGTCATCGATTCGCCATCAGTTAGCAAGTGGCGAAACGAACGAACTCAATGAGGTACAACCAAACTTGCTATCGTCTATCCGTGCTAGCTAACTTTGTTGTTGCTTTCACATGCAAAATTTTTCGTTAAGCGACCGGAACTCAAACATAGCGAGCGAGAAGTGGCGAATCGACGACGGCATGGCATCCTATGACACCCACAATGCACAAGATACTAATTCCTTATCAACAATAGGACAATTATCGGGGAGGCTCAAAAGGCCCACAACAAACACTACCGAGAAAATTATTCCCGGAAGTTTTCTCGTGTAGTATGTAACCGTGTCATATATAACCGGCTGTTGATGAGCTCGGGCTCGTTTTTAAGCAGTATTTCGGTTCATGACCAAAAAAAGAAAAAAAATCAAATCGTTTTCCCCAAACACAATAAAGCTGCTGTAACCCTCTAAATCCGTTGTCAAAGATGTGACAAAGTAATAGTTTGAGGCCAGCGAAGATTCTGAAAACTAATTAACCAATGATAGTGTACACACATTTTATAAATAAAGGTAGTCAATATATTTAAATAGTAAATTATTGGCTAATATATATATTTTATTAATATAACCTATCAGTAATACAAATTATTTCAATTTTACATTTGATAAACAATTTTGAGTAGATAGAGGCAACAAAATATTTTTTGCCGCATAAAACTTGAAAATCTACCTATATCCGGTGTTTCCAAGATATTTTAACGCCCTTGAGTCACAAGTATATATGTACAAGTATATTTTATCAATCATACCGATAATGTCATGTATTAAAAGAATTAAAAAGGAAAATGAATAAAAAAATTAAATCAGCAAAATGAATAAAATTAAGTGAAATTAATATTTAATTTCTATCCTAACCTACATTTGTATGTGTGTAACTGAATTGCCTTTATATATACAAATATTGTCCTAATTTTCGAGCTTGACTCCCTAATCTGTTATTAGAAAAGAGATTAGCCATGCAAAATTATAACTAAAAATATCTCAGATTAAACCGATAAGTTTTTGGTGTCCAACCCAGTTTTATCGATTATACTTGCGAAAGGAGGAGGAATGTCAAATGTTAAAGTAAACAAAAATTGACGCTAGTAAGGAAAATAGGTTTGTAAAGGTATTTTAATAAAATATTCAGTTAAAATATATTTAAATGGCCTAATATGTGTTACAAAAAAAAAAGTGACCACGGTGGCACAGAGAAGAAGTTTAACTTTTCGTCGAGTTGTGTGAATAACAAGCACAACCAATTTGACAGCTAACGAGCTTTGATTAAGATTATATTTATATGTAAACGTACTTTTATGCTTTGCCGTTCGAATATGTATACACATAAAATTTCATGAGTACCTAGTACTCACGCCTTTTTTTTTTAATCAAATATCGATGTATTGATAAAAAAAAGTGATTCAGTCTAAAATCGAGAGATTATGTAATAAAAATGTTAACTTAGTTATCTATCGAAGTATTGATTTTTATGGGAAAAGCGGCGCAGGCGAAAATTTTTAATAAATCATCGCGCGATTTTTTATTAAAAATTTTCATTATTTATCAAATTATCGATGTACGTTTTCTACATTTGTATACTTTGAACTATAATAACACCAGTAAATATTATTTCCCCCCGAAAAAAATTATACCGTTATGATCAGGAGTAAGACCCCTATCGATCCTAATATTATTATTTTTAATAAGAGCAATGTACGTATTGTACACTTATACCCCTAATTATACGCACTTATTTGTGGTGTATATTACTGTCAGCCATTGTTATTTCTGCTTGTTTGTGAAATGTGCAAACGTTTGCGAAGACATTTATTAACGCGTTTTACTTAATTAAGTCATTAATATTTGTATATTAAGGCATTACAAACGCATGCGAACCTTTTAAGGATAATATATTTGTGTAAATAAAAGTGATAGGTGTGGAGTTATAATAAAATGTGGTGATAGCAGGCGGGATATTTTAACAACAAATAACTTAAGTACTATTGGCAACAACATTGTGAAAGTGATAAATATAGTTAAAGGAGACCTCCATTAGTATCCCCACCGAGTTTCATAAAAAAATTCACTATACTTTGCACGGAATAGCAATTGGTTCCGTAATGGAAATCTCAGCCTGAGGTGGAGTTACCGGAAAATGAATAAATAAATTATATGTATATCAGAAAATTAATAAGATGAAATGATTTTATTATTTGATTTCTAACCAAACCTGCGTATGTAACTCAATCGCCTAATGGTTTGCCGAACCGTAAACATATGTTTACACATCCAATTAGGCATGGGTAACACTGCGTTGCGCGGCGCAATTGCGTTAACACCGTAACCGACGCCTCGATGCATCGACTATTTATACATCGAGTAGACCCTAGTGCCTGGTACTCACACCTTTTTTAAGAAGTTTCACTTCTAGCATGTGTACGGTGTTACACACGCATTTTTTGATCTCAAATATTAGGATAATAATTAATTTAGGGTCTCTGGTATAAATTAATCTTTTCAAAATTAATATATTTGTTGCATTAAAAAATTACATGTTCAATATCTTAAATTGAATTACATTTGGTGGACGGACACACAAATTATCCTGACCTGCACAAGAAAAAATCTTTATTAATATTTGCACTTTCACTTTTATGGGGTGGTATACTTACTTGTAAGTATGCAACGGCTGCACTTAACCAAATATATTGCTGCAGCTGTAATTCCCAGTGGACTGCTCCATCAAAACGTGGACGGACACGCAGGGATCCTAGCACGCAAAACTTTCTTGCAACGGCTGCACTTGCTGTAAAACGCAGGTTATTGAATAAAAGTTTTGAATAACTCCGATACTCTGCAAAGAGATATGTAAATTATTGCTTTAATTCAAAGTAGTTCCATTATTTTTGATTTTTTTTGGCATACTTGAATTTGCGCAATAAGAAAATGTCGGTCGTGTAGCCTGTTGAACTTTTTATACGAAGACAATATTTCTCCTTGTATTTTAGTAGTACATTCTATAAATCAAAAAAGAAAGCAACACAGGCTAAGGCAGAATGCGGGAGCGAGACAACTGCCAGGTTATCCAACCTTGTATTCTTGAATCATGCTGTTCATCTACCAAATAGCAATAATACCATGTTCTGACCGACAACGAAAACACTTTGAAAACGTGTTTTGGGATTGTGGGCTGAAGGCTGTTCACACCGGCTGTTAGTGTTTTCATTGACATTTCTTACATCCTCTGATTACAGTTTTGCTACACAAAAACAAAACCAAAATGCTTTTCCCTCATTTTCTTTTTATTAGCAACCTCTTACTTTCATTCTTATTTTACTTTTGCCAGCCAATTAACAATAAATCCGAAATGGCGTATTAAAGATGATAAAATATGACTTCCACTTCGATAAATAATCGAAAAAAACTAGTGAAGACACCGACTGGAATGAGTGGAACGTGAGTTTTCAAGTAGTTTTCAGCGAAAACTGGTTTTCGTTTGACAGATTTTACATGGACGAAAACTCAAGTTTTAAGTCGAAAACCAGTTTTAGCAACGAAAACATGTTTTCGAAGTCGGTCAGAACAAGGTATAAGACTTACTACTACTTAGTTAAGCTTACCTCTTGAGCACAGTATATACAGTAATAAACCTTTTCTCAGTTTTTCACCATTTGGTCTCCGAGGAGTACTTTTGGGTTGAGTGCAGCGTTTTCGTTTTGCGCGCACGGCAGCACTTACTGTGGGGAATTTCACCTCATGATTAGGAAAAGTTCTTTTCGAAACTAAAATATACATAATTATGTGTTAGTTATGAAAAAAATGTAGGTTAAGCATAATATTCATCTTTAATGTATGCTGATATTCATGCTTAATGAAGAATAAAATCATTAGTTAAGTACATAATTAACGCTTGTGTTTTATAAACTGGAAAACTCAAATTGTAATTATAGCACTGAATGGAGTTTTCTTAAATGTAAGTTTAAAATTAAAAAAAGTCTATTGTAAGATTATATTTTTATGAAAAACGTAAATTTTGTGAATTTATCAAGCAAAATTGTAAATTTCCGAATATATTTAAGCCTTTATTAAAAACAAAAAAACAAGGTTTGTATAGCTACACAGATCCAAAAGCCTGCCAGCGCATCCGCCCAGACAGTCCAATAAGCATACCCAAGTTTGAGTGATCTACAAGTTACTAGCGTTTTCAGCATTTAACAGTTCATTATCGTGTACGGTGTAATATAACAAGTTATACACTGAACTATGATAATATTTACTAGTATCTATAAAAATAGACAATAATTTGCAATGTTTTTACACTTTTGCAATTATTTTCGGTCACTACTACACAGTCATGACTTGTGCCACTTTGCCATAGTACGGATTTTGCTCCCTTTCATACCACAGTAATTTTGTATACAACTCTGAATCAACGAAATTCATTCTCCTTCTCATTATCAACCCTGATCAGATTTTACCCCCGAGGAGTACCCACAAAGGTTTCTTACTGTATATACTGTGCTCTTGAGAGGACGCCTTCAGTCAAATGAAACCACAGTATAGACAGTAACCAACCTTTTTGGGTTGTTGTTGTAGTAGTCGTTGTTGTTGTAGTTATATTCACTCCTGAGGAAGGCACGGGGTTGTGTGCTGATATTTAATGGCATTTCTTAGACTTTTTCATAGATTTCAGGGTTGTGTGCTGCATTATTATTAGATAAATAAATTTAAGCATTTGACAAATCGTGATTTTATTAAAAGAAAACTATAAATGGTGTTGAAAAACCAAACAAACGCTCGTGCGAAAGCTCTATTTTTGTGTGTTGTTAAAATTTATACATGGCGTATTGATGGTAATACAAGCAATGTATACTTTTGTGGATTTTATGTTACTTGAGAATTTAGACAACGTGCGAGCTACCAGGTTATGTTATCAATATAATTAACACAAGCTTTTCCGCGTGGTTGCCTTTCAATAAATAGAATAAACAAATATTCGCAAATGAATTGGATCTATTTTATAACTGACAACTAACGTACGCTTTGTGTTCTTTTCTCCATTTTGATTTTGACTCTTTATTACCGCCAACAACTTTATGTGTATACATATTTACAAGCTGTCAAAATTTTGCGTAGTCCCACGAGCTAGGTAAAAACCACAGTATACAGTAAACCAGCCATTGACAATATGCTTATTTGAAAATTAATACATGAAATATTGTGCATGTATAGGATTATTTTGTCATTAACCCATAGGCAATGACTGGTGCAAAAGTACCCCCAAATGTTTGTTGATATATTTGAAATGTAAATTTTAACAGCGAAATTCGTAAAAAAAATAATAAAACAAAAATATTGTTGATTACTACATGGGAGGTGGTCGTGGTTAAAGACAGATTTCACCAAAATTTAATACTAACCTAAGTTATACCAAAGGCAACTTCAGCACCGACTTTCGTTAAAATATCTAAATTTTGTTCGAGTTAGCGTGTTTACAAACAGACACGACTGAACCAATTCATTTCGTCATTCTGAATATTTTGATAAATATGTATTTAAGAATATGTGTATATACATTTTATACCGTTGAAAAAACGGCCTTGCTTATCTGCATAAACCTTTCCTGCATTAGTTCGAGCGTCGATATATAACTTTGGGTACATATTTCATAAAAACTTTGGAGGTCTCCACTATAAGAGTGGTATATTTGAAAATTAGAGAGTTCTACCTTTAAGCTAAGTAATACTTGTTTTACCCCCTAATTTATGGGTCCATTTTCCAAAATCAGCCCACCATTATTCACTCAAAGTTGTGTTTGAAACCAGATATGACTTATGTAGGAACTGCATCCGGTTATAATCGCTTACGTTGCAAGCCTGATTTGCTAGGAATTTTGTTTTTCTCGTTGTTTTATTTTATGTGACTTGAAAATATTTTCCACTATAAGAAAATATTGAAATTGGATTTCATTTGGGTTAAAGAAAACGACAACTGTGAAAAAATATCAACCAATACATTCAAATAAATTGTCAAATAAGCATATTTACATTTTTTGTTTTGCCTATCTGGATTACTGTATACTGTGGTAAAAACTATGGCATTCGTATTCACAACGAGAAATCTCAAAATTTTTGTTTGGTCTTTCCAAATTTTCTCTTTTTTATCAGTTGGCAAAGGCCCTCAGTGGCAGCGCTCCGAGCGTTGAGATAGTAATTTCATGTGAATTAGTAGAAAAGTTCCATGTTGAAAAAACTTTTTATTATGGCGAGAAAATTTTACATTTCTGCTGTGCCAATTCGTAACTTTTTACTGCTGGAAATTTTTGACAGTTGCTCTGGTGCAAAAGAAGTTGAGCAATTAAAATCAGAAATTATACAAAAAAGACTTGTCTTTGCTGACAGTTATTCTTTAAGAACTAAAAGCCATGCATTTATTAGACGCCTTAGTAATAAAATTAGAACAAACAAATTCTTCAATTCTTCAGGCCGGGTTGAAAATTTTCATTCACCTCATAGTTAACAAAAATTTACAATCCGTAGTACTTTTCTATCAATTCGCAAATGCCGTTTGCACAAAAAAGGTTATGAAATGCGTTTTATTTAAATCGTTTAGAAACTGAGTCATTTATGTATACCCTTCTATGTGGAATTATTCAATAAATTTCGTTTTACACTATAGTTTTTGAAACTATTTGGAGTTAATTATTTTTTGATTCTTAAAAGCAACCCTGCGTGCTTGGAAGGCGTGTGTACCAAGGAGCACGCTTTTTATAGGCGAAGTTCAGCTAATGTGGGACATGAATTGCACAGTTATGGATATTTAAGTTACATAGTGGACCGTAAGCTGTGGACTACAATTTAAACAGTGTGGCCAGATACATTTACTTGTTAATATATAAATATACAAAATAATACATATTTATGCTTATGTTTAATATAGCTATTTTAGTGTTTAACATGTTTATTTATATATACGTATACTACAGTCTCCCCCTTGACGAATGATGAGTGTAAGCACGAGTCAGGCGTCAACCAGTTATTGGGTCTTCCATGGTCTCCCTCTCTTACGAATTGGTTGCACAGGATTCGGATGTTCTTCAGTATTGCTACCTCTATATAGGGTCAGAGCTGAGGCGTGGTAAGCTCCAAGTGGCACGTCAGGTTCAGCTCTGGACGCGACTTCCTAAGTTGATGCACCCCTCTTGCGAATGACTAGATACAGACCAACTCGTTTCGGCACAAACTTGGCTGTGACTCTTTACATGCTTGGCTGAGTACATGCGTTGTCACTAAAACTTCGGCTCCTACTGCTATATCGTCTTGAGGTCTTCGGTGTTTGTCGGCGTAAGCTTTACGGTCTTGCATCAATTGTTCTGCCTCTCTCGCATTCTTAAAACCTTCTATCATGTTCTTCAGATATGGTGTAATTTGAGGAATGAAGTTATCGCTTTCGGTAATGGCTCGAACATCATGCTCTATATTGTCAAAAGTGCGTAGCTCTCGTCCGAAAGTGAGGTATGCTGCTGAGTAGCCTGTCGATTGGCATTTAGCAGAATTCATTGCAAAGCGAATAGCGGGTATACCAATATCCCAAACATTATGTTGATTTTGAATTAGAATAGCTAACTCAGCTTTAAGGTCTCTGTTTTTGCGCTCGACTGGATTCGCTTCAGGGTGGTATACGGGAGTAAATACCTGCTTAATGCCCATACAGTATGCAATTTGTTGCATGACCGACGATACAAATTGAACGCCATTGTCAGATTTAAGCCGAATGGGCACCCTAAATCGGAAAACAACTCATTTATTAACGTTTGAGCATACATTTCAGCAGTTGCTTATTTCAAGGGAAATATTTCAACCCATCGACTAGCAACATCTTCCGCTATGAGTATCCATTGGTACCCTTCATCAGTCTTGGGAAGTGGACCAAAAAGATCTACAGCGACTACCTCAAAGCGGTGCTTACTTGAAGTGGTTTGTAATAAGCCCATCGGCTTCATGTTTGATGCTTTGTAGCGTTGACACTCGATGCAGTTTTGTACGTACTTGGTGATTTCGGTGCGCATCCCTGGCCAGAAGTATCGGCTTGCGATTCGTGGGATTGTCTTCTCCGCTCCGTAATGACCTGCGGGGCTTTCGTCATGATTCAATAATACAAGGTTGGATAACCTGGCAATTGTCTCGCTCCCGTATTCTGCCTTAGCCTGTGTTGCTTTCTCTTTTGGTTTATAGAAACTACTACTAAAATCTACTACTGGATTTGAGTAGCAAAATTAATGAAGAATTAAGCACCATCTGCGAATGGTTATGTAAGAATCAATTATGTGTTAATGTACAGAAAACAAAATGTATGGCATTAGGTAAGACTAGATTTAGGGAAGAAACCGAAGTGAGAACAAGGGCTCTACTTACGGGCTTAACGCTAGAATGGGTTCAAAGGTATAAGTATCTAGGGGTAATTATTGATAACAATTTGACATTTAAAGAATATATTGAATATATAAATGGTAAAATAGCAAACAAAGTAAATTTATTGCATAGATTAAGGAAAACTATTTCCAAAGCGGGAAAAATCAAATTATTTAAAATGATTTTGGTACCCCACATAAGATATTGTTCGACAATACTCTCGATTGCGAATACAAAAAAAATATCAAAGTTGCAGAAAAACTTTAATAAAGGAATGAGAGCAGTGCTGAACAAAAAGCGTAGTGAAAATGTTAACAATATGTTAAAAGAATTAGGATATTTATCGGTAGCAAATGAAGTAAAAAGAGATGTGTTGACTTTTATTTATAGAATAGAAAATGGATTGCTTCCGGAATATTTAGAGTCTTTAGTAAGACGAAACTCGGATGTACACCAGTACTTAACTAGGCAGGCAAATCAATTTCACTTGGAACCTGTACGTACAAGTAAGGGCTTGAAATCAGTATTTAGTAACGGACTAGCAATGTATAATGCCGTCCCGGAGGAAATTAAACATGTAAGAACCATCGGATCGTTTAGAGAAAATATAGGTTTATGGCTAGATGCCAATAGCGATGTAACGAATAATGAATAAGTCTAAGTCTGATTTCCAGATATTATATGTACATGTGGGATAGCACTCGAAAATTGTTGCTAGCATGGATCGGAAACTAGGCCTTTTCGACCATGTCCAGCAGCCGTCCACAGCGCAGAGCGGAAACGAGGTCTTTCCGCCTGCCTAACATCGACGAAGAAGTGGTAATGAAAGTAACGAATGAAGAAAACGCACATCGCTCGAACACGGTCATTCAGACGGTTTGCCCAGCACGAAATCGAGAGGGAGCGGTAGCATATGAGTGACTTCGAGAACATGTATCGGAAACTCGGCCTTTCCGACCATGATCGAAAGCTCGTTAGCAGAGGAGCGGAAACTAGGCCTTTTCGCCTGATGCACATTAAGGTAGACTGGAGACTAGGCCTCGCCAGCTACGCAACTAATGTATTCGGTAGTTCTAGAAATATTGCAACATATAAATATATATGTATGTATGTATGTATACTTCGTAAGTGATATAAATATGCATGTACCTCGTAAATTCGCAATACTGAAACAAAAATCAATAAGATAATTTAGTTTATAATTAAAATTTATAATGTCATAGACAACTGGCTGTTAATTTTGAAATTTTATTTGTATATAAGAATAATTGTATTAGCCGTAGGCTATTTTTGAATAAATAAATAAATACAAGGAGAAATATTGTGTTCGTATAAAAAGTTCAACAGGCATCACTGCCGATATTTTCATCGATTGTTTTGTGGAAATTCCTTTTTCTATTGCGCAAATTCAAGTAAGTATGCCAAAAAAATCTAAAATAAAGGAAATATTTTGAATTAAAACAATAATTTACATATGTATTCCTTTGAAGAGTCTCAGGGCCGGTTACTCAATGTCTGGTTAACACTAATCTGTGGTTAAACATCGTTATCGACGTCTTCCACTCCATGCATACAACAGAGTTATTCACAATTCGTTTTAAAGAACTAGAGTTTTACAGCAAGTAAAGTTTTGCATATGTACAAGTAAGTATACCACACCATAAAAGTGAAAGTGTGAATATTAATAATTGTGCAGGTTCGGATCGTCTGTGTGTCCGTCCACTTCCGCTGGTGCAGCGATTATTAATTTTGCAGCCTTTTGCCTATTTACAAGTAAGTATACCACCCCAGGAGGATGGTTCCGTGCGCAGAAGTGGAAAACTTTTGACTGCCATTCTCCTGGGAGTGGCCAGAAGCGATTCTTGTGCGTACGGTTCAAATCGCAGCTCACAACGTCCGGATATTTATATCCACGTATCCTCTGGGTAGCAACCAAACACCCGTTTGGGATCGAGCTAAAGTGAGAAGGCGTAAAACTTCGCGTGCGCTGGGTTTGGGTCCCGCCACGTTAAAACCCCGCCCAATGAAAAGAAAAAAACAGCCTCGGATGAGACCCCCTTTTTCTGATGACGACCACGGCAAACGTATAAAGGACTATGATTTAAGGGTATGCACCTGGAATATCCGGACCCTTAATGGGGAAGGTGCCTCTGCTCGGCTGGTTGATGTCCTCGGGAAGACAAAGGCTGACATCACCGCCATCCAAGAAATGCGATAGACGGGGCAACGAAAAGTAAGCGTGAAGCCTTGCGACGTCTACTACAGTTGCCACGTAAAGGAGTGCAAATTCGGTGTTGGATTCGTGGTAGGAGAGAGACTCCGTCGCCGAGTACTGGCGTTCACCCCGGTGGACGAACGTCTAGCCACAATCCGCATCAAAGCTAGATTCTTCAACATCTCGCTCATCTGCGCCCATGCCCCGACGGAAGCCGCAGAACTGAACCGCTCAGCCACAATACTTTATAAGAGCGTACAATTGCTGGCGTATGCCGACGACATCGATATTATCGGTAAATACAAGGGCTACGTCTGTTCTGCCTTCTCGGGATTAGATAGAGAAGCAAAGCGAATGGGTCTGGTGGTGAACGAGGACAAAACGAAGTATCTCCTGTCATCACACAAACAGTCAGAGCATACGCGTCTTGGCACCCACGTCACTGTTGACAGTTACAAGTTTGAAAAAGTAGACGACTTCGTTTATTTGGGAACCAGCATTAACACCAATAATAATGTCAGCCTTGAAATCCAACGGAGAATCACTCTTGCCAACAAGTGCTACTTTGGGCTGAGTAGGCAATTGAGAAGTAAAGTCCTCTCTCGTCGTACAAAGATCACACTCTATAAGTCACTCATCATGCCTGTGCTGGTGTATGGCGCGGAAGCATGGACAATGAAAGCATCTGATGAGGCGGCTCTTGGAGTTTTCGAGAGAAAGATTCTGCGAAAGATTTACGGACCTTTACGCGTTGGTGATGGCGAATATCGCAGACGATTTAACGATGAGCTGTATGAGCTTTATAACGATATAGACATAGTGCAGCGAATTAAAATTCAGCGGCTCCGCTGGCTTGGCCATGTCGTTCGGATGGACAGAAACGCTCCTGCTCTGAAAGTATTCAACGCGGGCCGCGATGCTGGTAACAGAGGAGGAGGAAGGCCTCCTCTGCGTTGGAAAGACCAGGTGGAGAAGGACTTGGCTTCACTTGGCATTTCCAATTGGCGTCAGTTAGCACAGAAGAGAAATGACTGGCGTGCTGTTTTGGACTCGGCCAAAATCGCTTAGGCGGTTACAGCGCCAATTAAGAAGAAGAAGATACCACCCCATAAAAGTGAAAGTGCAAATATTAATAGATATTTTCTTGTGCAGGTCCGGATCGTCTGTGTGTCCGTCCACATCCGCTGGTGCAGCGATTTTTAATATTGCAGCCTTTTGCCTATTTACAAGTAAGTATACCACCCCATAAAAGTGAAAGTGCAAATATTAATAAAGATATTTTCTTGTGCAGGTCCGGATCGTCTGTGTGTCCGTCCACATCCGCTGGTGCAGCGATTTTTACATACTTCCAGGATTCTAATCTGACCGCAGGTACAACTTTTTCCTTACCGCAAGCTCAACATCATTGTAGCGCAGCCCACTTTTAGCGCAAGGCCTTTATAATGTCGCACACCGTGTTCAAAAGAGTCACAACTCAAATAATACATTTGTAAGAAAATGCGAAAAACTATTTCTTAGCACATGGTAATCATATGGACAAGGGCGACTTTACCTTAGGTTTTTTTTAACAAATTATAAAAAAAAAATGTATGCAGCTTTTGCTGAAAGGTAAATAAAAGCTCTGTGCATAATTTCAAAAATTACAAATTTTGAGTTGTGACTCTTTTGAAGACAGTGTGCGATATACTGGTGTTTTGTGTGTAGCATTAAAATAAGTGGAAAAAGTCTAGTGTACTAACCGTTCATCTATAGAACACCCAAAAAAGGGCTTCCATAAAACTCTTCATGCTGATTTCAACTATCCCCGAATTAATAAGGTTCTATGAAGTAGTATGGTAACGTTTTTGTATCTTAGCTTGCGCCGAGTAATTTTAGTGTTCTTGAAATCAGCATGGAAAGTTCTATGGACGCATATTTTTGGAGGTTTTCATAGCATAACGGTTGCTGTTTTAGATTTATACCCAATAAGTTCACTAAGGTTAAATTTCGATTTGAATTAATAATCATTATGATTGTTTGTCAGTTGTAATTTTAATGATTATTATAACTTCCCTTCGCAATTTGGTAATTATTAATTAGTTATAATTCGAAATAATCATTTGTCCGTGTACACGATAACTCAAGCAAACTTTAAGATACGATTATCTGCCCCACCTCCCATATACCGTATTTTCAAAAATTAAAAATACTCTCTCGCTAAGCAAAGTTATAGCAATGAATAAAGGTAATGAAAAATAACGTTATCCTTTTGAATTTTTTTTAAGTCACTGGTTGTCCGTTTTCAGAGATAGGGTTTAAACCAAATATGCTAATTACATTTTGTTATTGACATAGTAAATTCGAAATGCCGAAAACAAGCTGTGCATTGTGCCGAACAACATGGAAAGAAGAAGGAGTCAAGATGTTCCATGTGCCTGCAAACGAATTAAAAAGAAACAAATGGTCTGACTCTAGCGGAGTTCTCCTAACCCAAAGCTCCAGAATTTGCGCACTTCATTTTGAATCTTTTGATTTTCTATCCAGCTCCGATTGCAAAAGGGTGAGATTATCTGACGATGCCTTGCCACTGGCTGTTGAAAGCTTATGCGATTGGGAAGAACCTTCTTCCAAGTTCGTCGATGTCGCAACCCAAACGGAGTAAATATTTGTCAATCCAAAAATTGTATCTTAATAATCATTTTGTGCTATAGAACAACGGATAATCAGGTTCTTGAAGCTGAAGTAGCAAATTTAAGAGCGCGGGTTAAGGAGCTGGAGAACCGACAGCCGTATAATTACGTGCAATTCGCAATTGCACGTGGATTGAAGTCCTCGTGGAAGCAACCGGTGCTCTGTGCGTTTGACTGCAAGATGACCAAGAGCATTTTGGAAAATCTTGTAATCAAATTGGAGGAAGCGGGATGTACAGTAGTAGGAGTAGTATCCGACATGGGCTCAGGGAATCAGGCCCTTTGGAGAGAGCTGAATGTCACAAGTGGTATAGGAATCTGTGTAAGTGTTTAACACAACCCGTTAAAATTTTATATCTCACTAGCAGACCCGGCGAACTTCGTCCCGCCCAAAACTAATTTTTTTATTGAAACATTTGGACCAACGTTCGCCAGCAATTCACGTTCACGTTTGGTTTTGTGGTCGACAGAAGGCATATCCTCCATTGCCGTCTTAATAAACTGACGAAAGCGTTATACCGGGAAGAAGTCTTTGCGGATCGATGGTGAATCGTCCTTGAATCTGTATAGCATAGTTGGTGGCAATTTCCAAACTGGTGAGTATCATTGGTCCACATTTTGTTTAGTCACCGTAAAGCACGGACCGCAATGGTTCTGATGGTTGATTTAACGGGAGTAATTTGACTTTGATCCCTGGTTGTGAACTTAAACTATACACGGATCTACTCAAACACATAAAAAAAATTCATTAAACCCGTTTCGATCGTTTATTAGGAGTTCACCCACCGGAATAAGTATTTTACATACGGACACTCTTCGGCATTTTTCCCATATAAAAAAAAACTATCACGCATTCGTTATACGGAGAAAATGCGCAACATCATCATCAAAAATCAAAGCTAACTTATAGCTATTTAAAACTTTCACTTTATGATACTGAAATTGAGTCAACTACAAAATTTGGTGCCACTTGATGCAAAATGAACTATATTTCTATAGAAAATTAACAGAAAAATGTATTATGAAAAAGAAAAAAAACACTGTGTTCTGGGTGTATGTATTTAGAGATAGGTGAAAGTTTCAAAATTTTTTGAAATCGCCACGCCCCCTTTTCCAGTAGCCCCGAAATCTAAATACCGATTTCCAGGACACTACCACATGTACTTCCAGAGATATACGGTATGAAAAATTCGATATGTATGGGTGATGCCACGCTCCCTTAATATATCGAAAGTCTGCAGTAGTTGTCCAAAATTTCATAAAAATCGGTACAGCCGTTCTACCACCTTTTGTTTCCTTGCTAGAGGTTCTCAAATATTGCAATTTTTTGACACTTTGACCTCGTTTTTCTTCTGGAGCTGATGGAAACTCTATGCTTACGGATTCGTAATCAGCACAAAAAAATCTGTCAAAAATATCGTTAACATTTGCTGCATCATATTTTTTCCATTTTTGTTGGTAATAAGTATTGTTAAATAGCCAATACCCGCATATTGCGGTGCCTTTAAACACCTTTCGAACTGTAAAACATCGAATTTCAAACAAATCGGACCATAAATAAGATTTTTTGGAAGAGATCGGTCCCTGGTCCACCTATCAGAAGAAAGTAAGTATCCTGTATGTTAATCCAGGCAATAAGCTACCTACGTGCCGAATTTCAAGCAAATCGGACCATAACTAAGATTTTTGCAAATAGATTGGTCCCTGGTCCACCTCTCAGAAAAAAAGTATTCTATATGTTAATCCAGGCAATAAGCTATCTACTTGCCAAATTTCGAGCAAGTGGCACCATAAATAATATTTTTTCGAATAGATCCCTCCCTGGCCTACTTAACGGAAAAAATTGATCCTATATGCTAATCTAGGCAAAAGGCTACCTACGTACTAAATGCAGTTTTTCAGCGTAGCTCGATCCCTGCCCCACATATCGCAAAATTTTTTGTGCACTCCCGGAAAAAAGAATCTTATATGCTAATCTAGGCAAAAAGCTAACTACGTACCAAATTTTAAGCAAATCGGACCATAACTAAGATGTTTTCGAATAGATCGGTCCCTGGTCCACTTCCCGGAAAAAAAAGCATTCTATGTGCTAATCTAGGCAAAAAGCTACCTAGGTACCAAATTTTAAGCAAATCGGACCATAAATAAGATTTTTTCGAATAGATCGGCCCCTGGTCCACTTCCCGGAAAAAAACATTATATGTGCTAATCTAGGCAAAAAGCTACCTAGGTACCAAAATTTAAGCAAATCGGACCATAAATACGATTTTTTCGAATAGATCAGTCCCTGGTCCACTTCCCGGAAAAAAGGATCCTATATGCTAACATAGGCAAAAAGCTACCTACGTACCAAATTTTAAGCAAATCGGACTATAAGTACGATTTTTTCGAATAGATCGGTCCCTGGTCCACCGGAGGGGTTTCCCAAAATTTTCTTTCGTAAAAACCTTCTCGCAATTACGAACAACTGAAAAAAAAAATTGCCAAATCGGCCCAACCGTTCTCAATTGATGAATTACTATACATTTTTCACACCATTTTTATATATATAGATTGCCTTGAAAAGGGCACCAAAGAACAAAACAAGCGCTAAACTAAACAATTTTCGCCTTTTAATTCCCTAAACGCACTTAATTTCTTGCGAAAGGCACAAGGTTGGCAACAGTTATATCGATGTCAAATTTGCTCATATACAAGCATGGACAGAGAGTGAGCGCCTGCTTAAAGAGCGTAAGCATCACATGCAAATACATGCGAGAGCGTAACAAAGGGAACGCAAATCCATTCAAACGTAATTGGCACCAGGGATGATAAATGAAGTTTTCGAAATTGTACCAAACGTCAGAAAAAATGTATCAAATCTAATAAAAATGTACCAACAAAAAATTTTAAACGCTTTCACAAAAAAAATATATGTTGAAAAGAAATATACATTTATTTAACGCCTTTTAAATAAACATCTTGTAAAAATATACATATATGGGTATTTTCATACGTCGCATACGTGACAGTCGTACGTTTCAATGTGATACAAACAAGGAATACCATTTGTTTTCTTTAACTTTTTTGGGCCATTGTATAGCATATAATTAGCTCTATATTTAACCGAAAAATGAAAACAATCGAGTTGCTTGGTCCTGAAATATAAGCATTTAAAGAGAGCGTCGTTACGTGACAAAAAATGGAAGTATATTTTTTCTTTTCTTCCAAAATCGTAAAACTCTGCGAATTGTGGATGGCTATTTTCATGAAACTTATTTTAATATGATTTGGAGCAATTCTAGTTGTTTTTAGAGTTTTTTGAATTAATGCAACTTGTTTCAATTTTCTTTTACAACCCCAAGTGTGAAACGTCACGTGACGTAGCGTCACGTGACATAAATTTCCATCGTTATATTTTTGTTAATATTTCTTTTAAATGAATTTTTAACGCAAATAAAACATGTATTTTACGTAGAATGTACTTCATATTTTGACTTCAGCGCCTATTCAGGGTGAATTTGTTGGAAATCTATGACTTATTATGTTTCAACTACATACGCCAAATTCGAACCAAATCGGACCATAAATACGGGTTTTCGAAATATCTCAACCTTGGCGCCACCTAGGAAGACCATTTTACGCAAACATGATTCTACTTACATAGCCAGTATATATTTTAAAAAGCAGACAAATCGGCCCGTAAATACGTTAGATATAAGATTTTTATTTTTTTTTGTCGTGGTGGACCTTCCGATGGAAACACCCATATGTATTAAATGTAGAATAAAAATTACTCAAGCATTTTACTTCCTTTGAGATCGTAAGTCACATTTTTTTTAGAGACCATGTATGTATTTTTATATCATGACAAAATTTTTGAGAAGGTTTTATATAATCTTTTGCTTTTATTAGGAATCGAGGGTTTTTAATTGTAATCTGTTTCTACATTTAGCTTTTATCAGATTGTGAACAGAAAAGTCACGTTCAATTTTTGCGGAGGAATGTGGAATAGACAATAAAGGTATTTTAAAAATGTTTGCAAGCATCCGGTCGTTCAGTTCGTTTTGAATTTATTTAATTCGTTCCCATAACTTGTATATATTTAAATTTTGTTAAGTTTCCGTGATCCGGTAGAAAAGGTGTGCAAAAGGTAGCAAAAGACAAAACCATTTCTATAAGTACTCAGAATTGCCAACCTTGTAATGTAGTACAAATTTTGTCGAAGTTTGCATGGAGTAAAGAAGGAAGAAAGTATTTGTATAAATAGTAGAAGTTTTTAACCAGCGTAAATCTAAAACCAATAGAAATACACGCAGCACTGCATTTCCAAAATGTACCAAAAAGGTCCATGTGGTGTCAATGTACTTTTTGGTTTCAAATTGTACCAAAAAAGCACAATTGTGGCAACTTTATCATCACTGATTGGCACACTAAACAATCACGCTTTCAGCTCGCGTTTACTTGTGGTAGTGATCACATCTGCTCATATACACTCCTCGTCATTTCAATTGCACACCCTTTCAATTCTTAGTATTTACAGTTTTCCGTTTGTTTATTTAATATAAATTTTTTGTAAAAATATCGTCACTACATACGAATAAAGGCGCGCTGGTGTTTTGACGGTGAAAAAAAGCGTTTAAAAAAATTTTGCGAAAAAAGATGCTTATAAAAAACTTTGGCGAAGTATGTTAAGAGTATTTGACGCTGAAATTTTTTTATGCGTCTTTTTTTCGCCGTCAACTTTTGAGCTCGCGCCTATATTCGTGTCTAGTGACGATATAGCATATTCTACGGGTAAATGCAATATTAAAATTTTTTACAAACTAAAACTTTAAAGAAAGTTTATTTTCCATTTCTTCGGCAGCATTTTATATGATTTTTTCGTTTTTCTCGAGAGCTGGAAACAGTTCTTAAAAAAGGTCAACATAAGAGTGTGCCATCCTAATCACTTGCAGTGAATAAGTTAATAATATTTTTAAATTTCTGATATGCAGTTTTGGAGCCCATTCAATTATAGTGTAATTAAGTGCAAGTTTGAAGTGACTCTAAAACAGCCCCGATTTTTCAAATTCATTTATTTTTTATTGACAGTGCTGCGCATTTTATTCCATATAAAAGTTTTGTCGAGCATACTTTGTATGAGAGGAAATGCGCAGCACTATCACCAAAAAATTTTCAAAAATCACCGCTAATTTACAGACACTTGAAACTTGCACTTTATTGTACCCCTTTGTTGACATTTTTTTAACTCTGTATAAAGTTTTAAAATCGGATGTAATGAATATTAAATAAACAAAATTAAAAGTGTAAATACTAAAGATTAAAAAGTTGAGCTATTCAAATGACGAGGAGTGTATGTGGCGTACGTTTGGGAGAGTGAGCCTTTTTACTCCAGAATGCGTGTGCAGTGGCTCTCATTGCTATACGTGGATTAGTAAGATTTGTTGCCCCCTTCCCGTTTGCCCATGATTTTCCCCTGATCTAGCCCGCGAAATGGGCTCGCTTGCCCGTACGGGCAAAAAAGCCCATACGGGCAAAAGTGCTCATGTTTGGTCATCATAAACCATCACTCCATCCAAGAATGATAGAATCACAGTATACCAGTAGAAAAGGTTTTTGTTGTTGTGGCTGTTAATTTGGTCCCCATAAAGGACTTGAGGGTTGCGAGCAACTGTTTTGCCTCATTCAGGGTGCTGTGCAGCAAAATAATGTGGTGAAAAATTTTAACATCGGATAAATGGCGAGAGAAATATTGTTATGCGCTCTATAAGTAAACATGAACGTAATAAAATGTTTTATACTTCAATACAACTAATTAGCGCTATTTTTGCTATTCGAAATGATCTTAAAAATATTTGTAGTGAAATATGTACTTTATGAGTTAAATGGAAACTATCTTATATGTAAAAATATATTCCGATTTACTTCAAATAAATGATGTAAAATGTTGTATATATGGATCTAATTTTAATAATAATATTTATTACTTTTATCTACATTGCTTTTATTGTAAGTTTTCAAGAGTAGTTGCAGTTTTCTACAATTGTCTCTGGCCGACTATACATGCTAAAGCTAAATAATTTCACAATTTCTACCCTATTAAACGTTTATATTTTAAAAAATTGTGATCAATTGCTTAAGAATATATAATTTCCGATCAAACTATAGTACTGAATGCTTGAGAAACAATTATTTAAATCAAATGATCAATAGTGATCGCATTCGGAGCAAATTTTGGTACTCGGAGCGAATTATGCATATTAACACTAAATAATTTCTAACTTTCTACCATATTATACGTTTATATTTTATTTTAATATGATTAATTACTGAATACTGCGATCAAACTTCACTACTGAATGCTTGACAAACAATATTTGAATCAAAAGATCATTAGTGAACGCGCTCGGAGCGAATTTTGGAACACGATATAAAATATGCATGTTAAGACTAAATAATTTCTCATAAGCTTATGTTTTAATATAATTAATTACTGAAAAATATATTAACTCCGATCAAACTATAGTATTAATTGTTTGACAAACTATTTAAATCAAATGATCAACAGTGAACGCGCTCGGAGCGAATTTTGGAGCACTTCATAAAATTTGTACAGAGGAAGTATATTATTTTGTAGAGATCAAAATGTATTTAACAAAGCGTGATTGAATTTGACCATACTCTCAGAAGAACCATCCTATAAAGTCAAGTTGAAAAAAATTTGTATGAATTTTGAATTGTTTGTTTATATTTTTCTACATAATAGTATCTTAAAAGAGAGCCGCACTGAGTTGTCAATAACACCTTGGGCCGTATGCATAAAAACTAAGCAATTACTTTTTCTCAGATTTTCATACCTTTCACTTAAATTTATTTGAAAAAATTTAGTGAAAGGTCTGAAATTTTAAGAAAAAGCATTTGCTTAGGTTTTATGCATACGGCCCCTTGTTAAATACACCCATGATACAAATATTTAAAGGTAAAACCGCTTGCTCAATTCGTCGGCCATCATTTATTTTTTGAAGTTTGTCTATTTTATTAAATTGAAATTTTGAGAGCAACTCAAATGCCAAATAAAAGTAAAACAAAAAACAAATAGATGAAAATATTGAAATTTTCATTTATTTGAGACTGAAAATCAGAATGTATTTGTGAGATTGGAAATTTGAAAACATTTTTGTAGTGTTAGCACACTTTAAAAATCTTCAGGCTGCCTCTCAGCGGTTTTACCTTCAGATTTTTGTATCATGAATACACCTTGGTCGAGATATCACGAACAAGTTTTCGTTTATTTATTTTTACTTAAAATCCTTAAATATGTATCTTGATTTTGTTCTGTAGAATACGTATTCATTTGTTTAACGATTTTAAAAAAAGGGAGGACAGTCGGATCTACGTAACCAGATCGACCTGAATGCGCATTGAAGTCGGTTGTATTTTTTGCTTAAAATTACTTGTTATTATTGAGATAGCTTCGCTACTATTTAGAGATTTCTCGACATACTTTTTCATATTACTGTTATTTATTATTTTTCTTATTAGTCATTTATATGTTTAGGACTTACTGTGGGTGCTTTAAGATTAATTTTGTAAATATGTATGTACATATAAAAAACAATTGCGATATTTTATTTTAAATTATGAATTTTATTCGTGCAATTTTTCATGTGTAATAGTTTGAAAACATTTTTTGGTTCTGTTGTATTCTTTTATTACTTTTTTACTTTAAGTTATAATGTTGAAGATATGCCTTTGTCAAGCACTTTAGCTAGGTGAGAGAAATTTAGCATATGCGCGTAAGAGCATAGAGTAGGTATACGGCTGTGCTGCCGCGATTCTCCAACATCTTGTCAAAGGAGAAAACATATTGGTGGCGGAATCCATCGTAGTCCGATTTTTCTTAAAATCTACGAAAAAGCGATCACTGAATCTGAACTGCTATGAACGTGTGTATTCAAAGCAAGCGCTGCGTTTGTAACTACTCGAACTTAATAGCATTTTCGTAGATTTCACGAAAAATCGGACTAAGTTGGATTCTATGATAGCCTTGATTAGTTCGTGCGATTATGACTTATGGATCGATTATGGATGGGAACGGAACCTCAGTTGGGTTGCCGATGGACAGCGCCACTGAAATTGAAATGTTTTTTATTATGAATAGCAATAATTAAGTTTCATAAAGTAATCGAATATTCATGCACGTTCTGCAGAACGATAAATATTTTGTAAATGTGTGCTCTGTCCGCTAACGAATTCCAGCCATGTGGGAAATATCGTATGTGAAGCCTCCGTCTGACTTAACGATTGTAAAAAGTTGGGTTGCCGATGGACAGCGCCACTGAAATTAAAATGTTTTTTATTATGAATAGCAATAATTAAGTTTCATAAAGTAATCGAATATGCATGCACGTTCTGCAGAACAATAAATATTTTGTAAATGTGTGCTCTGTCCGCTAACGAATTCCAGCCATGTGTGAAATGTCGTATTTGAAGCCTCCGTCTGACTTAACGATTGTCAAGGGCATGCCAGAAGATGTTTCATCATATGTTTTCGGCCATCGTCTTCTTCGAGTAAGTTCATCGATACCAAAAACTTTACAACCTCTATGTGTCGCGCGAATCGCAAAACGGCATTTACATACATATCTGCATACATACATATACATACCTAACAAATTATGCATGTATGCTGAATTCACCGACAAGCTTTTTAAAAAACGAAGTAAATTAGTACAAATTGTTAGTAATTTTCATTAGAGTTTGAATAACTCCTTTCACTAAATGGCTTTTAGTAACTTTAACGACCTTAACTTATTTTATTTTAATTATTTTAGTGCAGTTTTGACAAAATTTTCTTGCTAAAAAATCTTTTGTTACACTACTTCATTTTATTCCTTTGATTGTACAGGTTAAATAAAAGCTTGTTTTTAAAAATTTTTTTTTTTACATTATTTTATTTTATAATTTTTAGTCCATTTATATGTATATTAAAAAGTGTTATTTTATTTTATGTACAAAAGTTTGCAATAGATATTAAAATAATTCAACTTGCAATGAAAGAGAACAGAAGACTATGCAAGCAAAATGTTTGCTTACGGTTTGTATAAACATACATATAAAAAGCGCTCTTTTGGCTTTTCGATAATAATTACATAACCCGTCAGGATGGTTTTTAAGTTTAGGTTTAATTAGCGCATTTTAAGATTACAAAGTATATATTATATTAACAAAAATTATATTAAAAGAAATACTGGTTGAAATTAATAGATGACGCGAACGTCCGTACACCGCCAAATCACATCGAACACTCCTCTTTGGATTCTGACGTTATTTCAAACATTGACGTTGCTAGGCGGTGTTGCCAGATTCGCTTACCGTCGGCCTTTCCAGACAAACCGAAGCGACCTCGCATCGTAGTTGTTCGTCGTGCTCTTTATCTCCGTTTTCAGATAATTCATCATCAGTAGTTGGTAGCTTAGAATATGGCTTTAACTTGTCTGAGGCATAAATGGACTTATAATGCTTTTGCTTGCGATGCGACCAAGGCAAGTCTTCGATGACGTAACGATCACGTTCCAAAACAGTGACTACTTGGAACGGACCCTTATACTTCGGCTCTAACTTGCGTGACGTACCAGTACTGGCCGGTTCATTCTCTGCCCGGACTAGGTCACCCTCTGTGTACTTTCTTATCATCATAACGTTTTTTTGCTTTAGCTCGTTCTGTGTTGACTTTCATCGCTGCTTCTTCACGCTTTTGATGGATGTCATCAGTTGATTTATTGTTCGTAGTTAGTGCCAATATGAGTTTGTTGGCTAAAATATCTCGCGGTTCAAAATTAAAAAGTAACTCATGCGGTGTCTTCTTTGTCGTCTTGTTGGTTGATGTATTAATGGACCACTGGATGTTTCGCAGTTTTTCGTCCCACTTTTTGTCTTCTTTCGTCGATGGTAGCAACATTGACAATATCGTACGGTTTGTGCGCTCGGCGTGAGCATTTGCACGGGGTGTACGTACTGCGTTCAAAATGTGCTTGATGTCGTTGTCTTTGCAATATCGTTCAAACTGTTTTGATGTGAAGGCAGTCCCGCGGTCGGTTACAATGCGTTCGGGCATGCCAAAATAACTGCTGACTTCGTCGAGGATTTTCAGAACGGGATTTGTTGCGGCGCTCTTGACTGCTCGTGTAATAGTAAACTTGGTGAATGCGTCTACTAGTACTAGCACGTATTCGTTTCGGTCTGAACTTTATGGAAATGGTCCCAAATGGTCTAAATGTATAGTTTTAAATGGAATAG
>NW_023458568.1:15641269-15646967 GCF_013731165.1 Rhagoletis pomonella | reverse complement strand
AAAAGTATCCCATTTCGTATCTTTGACGACGAAAAGTACTTTAAGAAACTCATACACCCTTACGAAAAAATGTTCGACCTTAAAATAAATTCTAAAAAATATTGTGGACAAAATTGGGTTTGCGGCAGGACAAACAAAAAGTATTATAGCTGAAAATTTAAAAAAGAGGCTTATTTGCCTTAAAATGGATGTGGCGACAAGACAAAATCCCTATATATTAGGCATTAATGCGCAATACATCGATGGATATAAAATAATTATTCATACCTTGGGAATGGTGGAATTAAGAAGCAGACACACCGGAGAAAACTTAAAGCAAGAAATCCTTAATTGCTTGGACCAATTTAAAATCGAAATTCGCCAGATTTATTCCAGCACCACTGATAATGGAGCCAATGTAATAAAAACATCGAAGTTGCTTCAAATATCCCAAGGTCAAGTTCAGGTAAGATATGTTTAGAAGTCCTTAGAAATTTAGAGTTTAGGAATCATTAAAAAGATTTAATATACATATAATTAATACTGATAAAAAATTTTCTTCCCTCAGAACAATCCAAATGATGACTCCGATTCCAATGACGTAGATGATGATGGGTATGATGAAGTGCACAATACCCTCAAATCAACTATGGCTGTGGTTAGATGTGCAGCACACACCCTCCAGTTAGCAGCATACGATGGCATTAAAACAATGCAAACTAACATTGAAAGCTGTAGAAAAGCCGTTAAATCTCTCAGATGCATTCTCCGCGGTACGAGCAACGTGCCGATATTGGATAAGGCAACACGTTGAAACTCAACATATATGATGCTTAATTCCTTACTTAACGTAAAGAGCTATATTGAGGAAAATGACACAAATATGCCAGATGTTGACTGGGGCTTTGTCAACGCATTTTTACAGACATTCAAACCACTTGTGGATTGTACTACTAAATTGCAAGCAGAACAGTATGTTATTGGGGATTTTTATAGAGACTGGCTAACTTGCGAACTGGAACTACAGGAACTAATTTCAAGCCAATACGATTACGCTTCGACTTTACTAAGAACGGTAAAACAGAGGAAAGCCGTGCTTTTGCAAAATGAAGCATTTTTATCAGCGATTTATGTCGACCCTAGGTTCAATTTTTTACATTCGCCATATTTGAACCAAACTCAAAAATACAAAGCAGTGGTAAGTGCGCTAAAAACATGTATATTTAAGATTCATATTAATATTACTATGCCTATGTACATATGTATGTATATGCGAAGGACAATATTAGCTACATACTTTGCATTTTATTCATTATTTTCAGGAACACCTTCTTAATACATTCGAAGCTATTCAAGAATTAGCTGGAAATCCACCCAACAACGAAGAAGCGGGTGAAATTGAAGCACCAACAACAAGCCAGAGCAGACCTTTTTTCAGGTTGAATAACCAACTTGACAGATTACTAAGCAGTTACGCAGCAGTCACATTACAAATAAATTTAAAGCAAAAATTAGAAAATCTTGCTTATACGCAAAGGGTCCCATTTGAAGCTGATATCCTTGAATATTGGAAAGCTCGTTCTATAAATGATAACGACATTGGACAGTTAGTACAAGTCGTACTCGCTGTTCCTTCAACACAAGTTTCCGTTGAAAGGGCATTTAGTGCTCTAGGCACAATTTTAACGAAATTGCGAACACGACTCTCGAAAGAAACTTTAAACAATCTATTAATAGTTAAATTAAATAATGATATTCTAGACAAAGTATCATATATAGACTAAACTTATAATATGTGCACATTTAAACAATTAAATAAATTAGAAACTAAGTAATTCGGCTAAGTAACTATGTTACATATGTATAAATGAGAATATAATATTTATAAAAATCATTTTTTGTCTTTTATTTCATAAATGAGTAGGACATTAACATTTTCAAATTAATAATCCTGGTTTAGTCCCCATACATATGTGTGTATGTAGTATAATACAAACTACTATTTGGGGTGTTAAACAGTATTTGATAATTAAGGCTGGTCCATATAGAACTTTCGCTTTGACTGTGTAGTTAGCGTTGGTTTGATAGAACGCAGCTTGGCAGATACTACTTTGGCCACTAAATTAACATATTAACGAAAGATAAATTAAGACTTCATATCAATAATTGCATGAAAAATTATATTTCTTGCCCTCATTTGATTAAAAGGAAAAAACATTTCATATAATTTTATTTATTTGCAACAGCTGGCGACCGACGCACGCGCTTTGTGTTGGCCTTAGCGTTGCCAAATTTTGGTTATTTTGGGGTGCTAACAAGTGCTTACTTGTTTTTTGTTTCTGCGGCACAAACGATTATCTATACTATCTTCGTTACTTACTTTTCTCTGTAAAGACAAAATACATGCATATGTACATACATACATAAATACATACATATATAAATATGCATGTTATGTATGTATATAACTCTAAAAAATATCTCATTCCATAATCTGTGCTTACGTATGTAATAAATTTTATTTGTTTGTTTTAAAAGCTGCCCTAATATCGAGCCCTAACCGCCAAAATAACGTAAGCGACATTTTTTTTCAAAATTTTCTTTTTGATGCAGAAATATTCCTAGAGCATCTAGGTACATTTCTGCATCAAAAATAAAATTTTGAAAAAAATGTCGCTTACGTTATTTTGGCGGTTAGGGCTCGATATAATATTCACATATTTATATGCATATGTACATACAATTATTAACATACTTTCGTACATAGTCTATTGACATACATTCCCACATTTTTATGCACAAAAATGCATGTGTTGTATAGTACACTCGTAGCGCTCGCTCGTCGCTCACTCGTCTTTCCTAGCAGAGTGAGTCTGCAGATAGCTACTCGCCTCGCACTGCGAGCGAGGCAACACCCAACAGCCTCGCTCATTTAATAGGAGCGCGAGCAAACCAGCAGCGCTCGCTCGTTTGGCGAGAGAGCCAAACTTCTCGTTCCTCGCCTCATTGCTGCTACGAGTACGAGCTGCGAGCGCCTCGTTGTCTGCGAGGCATTGAGTAGGAGTTTGCTCACTCGCTCGCTCGAACTCCGACTTTTTGCCCACCCTGATATTTCTATTATTAGAATGTTTAACTTTTTAGGTGTGCTCGGCCTCGAGCTCATAAAAATTGTTGAATATAATTGTTATAAAGGCCATAAAAATAACAAAAACAAATTTTCGATTTATTTTAACGTTGTTTGTTCAAATAAACGAACATAATTATTATTTTTTTCTCTAAAAATGCTATTTACAAAAAAATCTAACACCAATAAATATAATTGAATATCTAACAAAATATTACAAAAATCGAAAAAATTCTATATAACATTTTAAATCTATTTTCACGGTATGTGTAGAAAGCACCAGAAAAAAGGATTTTTTGAATCAAAAAATGTTTTCACAAAAAACGCAAACACTTATGGGAGTTTTCCATTTGCATCATTAATAAAATATCGAAAAAACCGGCAAATGTTATATAATATTTTCGATTTAATTTCACGCTGCTTGCACAAATCGCCGAAAAAAATTGAATTTTTTTTACTAAAACAATCATTTTCACAAAAAATCTGACTTGGATTTTCTATTTAAAAATTTTCCCAAAATATCACAAAACTCAGAAATTTTTATATGACATTTCGATTTTAATTCACTTTTTTGTACAAATCATTGAAAACAAATGTATTTTTTAATAAAAAATCGTTTTCACAACAAAAAAAGTAACTCCAAATTAACACACATGTACATGCACATACGTACATAAATATATACATATATACATATATATATAAGCACAAATTACTCACCTAAGTTGAGGGTGGGGAGGGCACCCTTCTTCAGGTATTTCCCTCCCCAGCTTCCGGCTCGAAATGTTGGCTGCATACCAGGGAGTAGGTGGGTGGAAGCTTCTCCTCTGCTCCAATCTTTAGGTTGTCCCTCCATTTTGTTTTCTACTATTTTCTGCAATCAGTCTTGTTAATAATTATATTAGTTACATTTAAAAATTATATCATGAAGAGCTTAACTTGAATTACATTTGCCTTAAAACTGTAAATTTTTGGTAATGTTTTCTATTACATATCGCTTGCGCATCTGCTTAAAAGTCGACGGATGGGGACAGTATCCTCTTTATTTCTTCTAAACCATTTTCCGTATGTTGTCTCTGGCATTTTCGAGTCTTCTTTATATGTCTGAAGATTTTCGTCTGCGTATGCATGTAGTGGGGTTTAAAATGGTTGGATGCAATAATTGAATGCTTTGTGGTAACTTCTAAAGACCTTCATACACAAGCTGTTAATAGTTTTCGAGGTTGAAAAACGTATACATATATAGATTGACACCGGAAATACCGTAACCAGCCAAAGGTGTATCATCTTTAGGCAGGATACAGTTGTTTGCCACATCTACTGCAAATAAAGAAGTAATTGCTAAGTCAAACTAGGATTTAGAAACAGGAGAGCTTTTCTATGTACTCTCCGTTGCGTTTGCCACTTCGTTTTGTATAAAGTGTGCATTATTTTTATATCCCTCGAAATCTACATTGCATGCCTTACAAGTTCAGTTGTGAATTGAAGTATTCACACCAGGCACATCGCGAGCATTATGCGCTATTATGATGGCCATTCTTTGTGCATAATCTGGAAAGAAAGTTCAAATGTGTAAACATTTCATTTACATATTTATAGTATACAATTTAACTTTTATTTGAAACATGGAACAGTTTATGCGGGATATAACCATGTCATGTACATATGTCATGCCGTCGTGTAGTGGCTAAACGGGGTGCAAACCCAATACTAGGTCTGCATATGTACATGTATGAAGAAAATTGAAATGTTACAATTTTTTTGCTCATTGTTGCGACAGGTATGAACATTTATTGGGTGCAGAAAGGACAAATAAGCGGCGAGTTGTTTGCTAAAAGATAATTAATACTTTAATTTTTGTATGTGTGTTTGAAAATTTAAAATTACCATTTACCTTGGGTTCAATAGGAGAAATGTCCTTTACTTTTTCGAGACTTGTTGAGGTGCTTTATAAGTTGGTACATAAGCGTTTTAAAAAACAGCCTTTTTACCTCAACACTGATATCAATGTGATCAGAACATGCCATAAGTGTCGCCAGATAAGGTCTACAAATTCGAATTAGGCCACCACTGAAATTTTTGAATACGACCTCCAAGCTTTTTATAATATCCAGAAAGATACTGGATGGCTTAACTAGTCCGCCCCTGGATACTTTGTCGACCCACGTAAATGTTGGCTCGTTTGCTCCGTACTGCACCAAGCCCAGCTTTCTTATCACGAATCCCGCAATATACTCCAAAGCATCTTCGTGTAAGCTCCTTTTCTCAATGGTTGGTTCCATCTGATTGGGAAACGCTAATTCGGTGGAAAGTTCGAATTCCTCAGAAACCAACTCATCATCTGTTAGGAGATCTTTCAGATTTTCTAACGATGTGTCGCTGAGGCGAAGCCACTCGGTTTCGTCGGTTTCCACATTTCCACGAGCAGCCAACGTTTCTGTGTTACGAGCTAAAATAAAATATTGAGTGTAAGGACTCAATTAAATGACAATACTAAAAATGATACCTGGCAAATATTTTCGCAATCTATATTTAAATTTCATCGGGCTTGGGTTGTCGAAAAGTCCTCATTTTACACGCATCGCCCCGAAAAAA
>NW_023458568.1:15640855-15641169 GCF_013731165.1 Rhagoletis pomonella | reverse complement strand
AGGGTGTAGCATTTTCCAATGGTACATCAACGTTCAAATTTGGCCATCAAATAAATAAATTGTAAGATACGCTCTAAACAATGTTTCTTTAAATTTGCACATATTAAGATAGGAATATATGTGCGTTTTTCTCTACGTGACAAATTTGGTATGTAAAAGTAAACGGACAGTGTTTAATTTTGCACACAAAAGAAGAGGAAACTGGTTACCTCTCTTTATATGCGTAAATTTAAACAAAAATTTGTTAGAGGAAATTTTAAACATTTTATGTGTAAACTGTGAAATTGTGAAAATAAATGTTTAGAACTCAAAAA
>NW_023458568.1:15580841-15610855 GCF_013731165.1 Rhagoletis pomonella | reverse complement strand
TCATTTAAATGGAAGTGTAAATAAGCAAAATTGTCGTTATTGGTCACTAGAGGGCAGAACCCACTTTTAAAACATCAGAAGCCACTTCACATGCCCAAAGTTACGGTTTGGTGTGCATTTTCAAGCAGTGGAATAATTGGACCATATTTTTTTTTAAATCGTGGAGGGCAAACAATTTCTGTGGAAGGTGTCTCTTATCGGCGCATGCTGAACGATTATTTTCTGTCAATAATGGGAGAACATCCTTCCTTCATTACGTACACATGGTTTCAGCAAGATGCACAGTGGTCGAAAACACTTATTTAGCGGCGTTTAATTAATAGCGCTTAGGGATTTTTTTTTTTTGTTTGTGTAATATATTTTTTTTAGTTGAAAACAGATTAATCTACAATGGTAAACAAAAAAAAATCTTTTAAAAATATATTTATATTTTATTTTTTTTGTGAAAGTTGAACCTTTTTTTCATATTTTAGACATTATTTCTTTTATTCAGAAAAACATGATGAAGTTAATATATTTAATGTTTCTTATTCTTTTGGGCTAAAAATATAGTAAACTTTAATATTAAAATTTTTTTTATTTGAATTTTTTATTTTTTTTTATTTTTTTTTAATTTTTTTTTTCTGTTGAAATAACTATTTTAGGCCTTATTCAGTCATCATATATTTCATAAAAAAAGGCTGATATTGTGAAGCTGCAAATTTTTTGTATATTGATAACATTGGAATAAATCAAAATTAATGCAAAACATATGTTTTCAATAAGCTTTTTATTTATAATTTTTTTTTTTAATTTTCAGATTAAAATGCTCTACTCAGTATCTGATAAGCTATCATATGACATATTATTTTCTTCACCTGTATTACAAAGAAGACTAATAATATCCTTATCTATAATATCATCCAATGAACTTTTCGATAACATGGTAATGAAAGGATCTGATGAAACAAATAGTGTATGTGCCAAGTCTTCCATTGAGTTTTCCCGTGAATTTTTTCGAGTGTGATGTAGGCGATATTTTCTATGGTCTTTATTTCTGGCCTCGAGAGCTTCTTCTGACATCATACCTATTGGAAGGGAAGCATATTTAATAATATCTGCACCATGTATTAAAATTTTATGGACCGATGAGGGCATATAAAACCAGGGATACAAATCAACAAAAATAGTTGCTGTTTGGTATGCGTACTGCTGAAAGGCGTCCGTATTGATTTCATATCCAGAAGCCATTGTCCGTAAAATAACGCTGAAACGATATATTAATAAACTGCTAACACCAGTTATTTGAGCAGCCAATTTTGATTGTTGGAAAAATCTTCTGGATGTGTTGCCATAATTAGTTGTGCCCGATCCAGGCATTGGGATATCAACCAGTATACCCATTTCTTTTCTCAGATTTGTTTGTATTTCAGTTTTCTTTTTATCAACAGTCGCCATCTCACAACTGCGAATCTGCCATTTTTTAATTGGAATTCTGTAAGCGATATGCAGAATACACTCAAAGAAGCGAATCCACGCATGTAAAGTTGATAATCCACATTCGTATAAGTTTTCTTTGCACGGCAAATTTTTCACCATTTGAAGGTTGTTCATATTTTTTAGTGATGCATCACAAATTCCACACTTTTGGGATGATGTTTCTGCCACAACACTAAATACCTTCCCATCTATTTGAATGAATTTTGGCTATTTGAGATTCGACATTGTTCACTTTATCACGGATTAATTCTGCTGTTTCCTTTTGACAAAGTAATTTTAGTGGTCTGCAATAACGAGTTGATGAAGGTTTGGCATTTTTCCAGAGTATGGTTGAACCGAAAACTATTTGTAATGGTACCAAGCACACCGTAAACATATGTTGGTCAATCATACAAGCGTCAACATTATCAAAATTTTGTCGATAAGTTGAGTGGCCACTACTTCCATCACAACCCCATTTGTAAATGGCAGTTATCTTAAGAGCGTTCTTACTCTCAGAGTTTGTGAAATCTTGGGAATGCGCAGCAAATATTCTGGCCACTGTGTGATTAACCAAACATTGTAAAGGCACCTCAAAAGAATGATGAGTAACTTGTAGCCCATCAGGGTAGCAAATTTTTTTCGCAGACAGTAAAACATCATAAATGGGAAATATATTAGCATTTATCTTTTTAGTTCCATTCTGCAAGTCCATGTAAACCCTTTTTGTATAACCGCCATCAATATATAATGCTAAAGCTTCCTCTTCTGTGTATTTTATGACTTCATTATTATTGGTTAATATGGCAGATTTTAATCTTTTTGGCAAATTTTCATCGGAGTTCAACATTGATACGACTACTGATGCAGTCCTCTTGCCAGCCTTGTATAAACTAGTGCTGGCCGCAGACATGAGCTCATCGCACGGGATTTCTTTGGCGATATCAGACACTTTTTTCTTTTTTGGTTTTCCTGGCTGTCCGTGAAGCTTATTTTGGGTCGCCCAGTACTTGGGGTTGGGTCTACCAATAAAATTTCACTATCTAACCAGACCTTGTTATTTCTCTCAAAAATCATCCGAGCCCGGTGGCTTTGTCTCCATTTCATGCTTATTTTTGTGGTGAAATTTTTTACCCTGTTGGATATTTCAATGCATTGATCCTCATTATATTTGCTTTTATCTATGATGTCGAAAACATAGGATTCCACGGCAGAAAATTTTTTAGAAGCGTCATGTTCCGCATACCATACCAAAAATAGCGCTCGCTTAGATACTGACATTGTAACTAAAAAAATTAATTTATAAACAAGTTGCAAAAACGTGCATCTCATTTTAAACATTTCATATAACAACACTCTACATTAATTAAAAACAAGTAAGAGCAGCGCTGTCTTCGGCTATGCCGAAGGCTTCATACCTTTCATGAACATCTGCAAATTTTACTTTGACAGATTACTGCTTTTGAATACATCTGCATACATCGATAGAGGAGTTACATACTTATATAAAAAATAGCATCTAAACAATCAGAGGTATGGAAGATATACTTTATATGGCACCAATCTAAGTGATTTTCACTGCTATGTGATCGGTATGTAAACCGGTAACACAATTTATTGGGTTTAGTTTCCTACATAAAGGAGATATATGGCAAAAACTGGTATCTGAACAATCAGTGCTATAGGAGATAAAGCTTATACAGCATAGATTTTGATGATTTTCTCAGTAGACTTTGTATTATTATTTATAAAATATCTTACGAAATTTATCGGTTTTAGCTGTTCAAATAAAGGAGTTTTACCGTAAAATCCCATATCTGAACAATCAGATGTATGGAAGATATATGTTGTAGTCATCCGATCCTTGTTATATTCACTGTAAGTATTCTGTAAATAATGAGTGAAAGTGGTGCGAAATTTCATGTTCCTAGCTGCATAAATGGAGGAGTTATGATAAAAGACCTCATATCTGAACAATCAGTTGTATGGGGTCTGCAGGTTATAGTGACCCGATCTTTGTTATTTTCACTGTAAGTCTTCTGTTGATAATGAGTGAAAACAGCGCGAAATTTCATGGTCCTAGCAACATAAATGGATGAATTATAACGAAAAATCTCATATCTGAACAATCAGTTGTATGGGAGCTATAGGTTATAGTTACCCGATCTTTTTAATTTTCACTGTAAGTCTTCTGTTGATAATTATTGAAAACAGTGCAGAATTTCATGTTCCTAGCGATATAAATGGAGGAGTTATAACGAAAAATTTTATATCTGAACCGATCTTTGTAATTTTCACTGTAAGTATTCTGTTGATAATGGGTGCAAGTACTGCAAAATTTCATGTTCGTAGCTACATAAATGGAGAAGTTATAACGAAAAATCTCATATCTGAACAATCAGTTGTATGGGAGCTATATGTTATAGTGGTCCGATTCTTCCGGTTCCGACAAATGATTAATACATTATAAAAATACACCCACATACCAAATTTTATACGGATATCTCGAAAACTGAGAGACTAGATTGCATACAAACAGACAGACAGACGGACAGACGGACAGACGGACATGGTTAAATCAACTCAGCTCGACGTTCTGATCATATAAGTATACATTTTAATGGGTCTATCTCTTTTTGTTCTGGTACTTACAAACATCGGACCAAAGTTATAATACCATTTCATGCTCATGAAAGGTATAAAAATAAAATTAGATCGATTGCATTCGAATCACAGAAGTTTACCTCTACAACAGGTGAATTTATTGGAAAACATTATAATTCTTACTAGCACTTTAAACAACAACAAATCTAAAACACGAAACACAAACACTGGATACAAACACATTTTTTTTCGTTAATACACACCTTTAACTTTAAATAAAAAAATTAAAAAGAATTTTAGAATCACTTTGAGAAATTTAATGAACAATTGCAGCTGCTTGTTAAAAAAGGCGGAAAGGTTTTTGGCTGCATCTGGTGCAACATATGCTGTGTTTGAAGCTTTACAGCTGTGCGAATATTGAGAGCAAAACAAAATGAAAAATGTCAGTGATCTCACTGATGTATTAGTAATCAAATACAAATCTGTTTTTCCGTTAAAATAGATTTTGAAATTTGATTTAATCGGAGCTAGATTGGCCATTTCTACCACTGTGAGATGGCGCCACGCCGCACACGGCCAGAGAGGCCATGGCCATACTGCGTGATTTCTTCCCTAACAAACTGATAAGCCGTTTCGGCGACATACCCTGGCCACCAAGGCCACCCACTTACTCCTACGGACTTTTTTCTGTGGGGGTACCTCAAAAGTAAAGTCTATGAAACAAACCCAGCGACCATCTCAGCACTAAAAGAAAATATCGTTCGAGAGGTTAACGGTATCCCGACATCACTTCTCCAGCGAGTGGCACGGAGTACAGAGGCCAGATTTCAAGAGTGTTTCCGACGTAGCGGTCAACATTTAGAGGACATAATTTTTAAAAAATAAAATCCGCACTTGTCTTCTTTGTAATAGTTATTGAAATAAAATTTTATCTTTATTAATTCTTTTTTAATTTAGCTTTTAATTCCTAATTCTGCCACCGGACACCCTGTATATGTATGTATGCAGATATTTAAATGCCGTTTTGCTATTGGCGCGTTTGAATAACTCCTTTCACTAAATGGCTTTTAGTAACTTTAACGAGACCTTAACTTATTTTATTTTATTCATTTTAGTGCAGTTTTGACAAAATTTTCTTGCTAAAAAATCTTTTGTTACACTACTTCATTTTATTCCTTTGATTGTACGGTTAAATAAAAGGTTGTTTTTAAAAAATATTTTTTTTACATTATTTTATTTCTTTCTATCATCTTCAAAATACAATAGGTCCCCACGACGCTCGAGTAAATCCCGATTTAGCATCGTGGGCTCCCCTACTACCACTTAATTCCTTTCGTGTGAGTCCCGACATGTAAAATTTTGAAGATTAAAAAAAAGGTTTCCCACGCTATTAATGTAATGGAAAAAAGTTATAAGACAAATGGACCTCAGATTCGGATTCAGATTTTTTTTTTGTTTATGTGCCGGTGTAATATAAATAACATGGTTTTCAGTTTAGCAAGCTAATAGAAAGATGCTCTGTAAAAATTTTGCGAGTACAGTGACTCAAAATGAACACCAAGATTTACAAAAGGCGTAACCTAAAGAAATACATCGGTTATTTCAAAACCAGCTAACGAAAAACAAAAATAAAATTAACAAGTTCGAGCGAAACCGAACTTCATATACCCGGCGCACGTATTGAAAATCGTTTTTTTTTCAACTTTTAGTAAACAGTTTCGATAATATGCTAGGATAACAAGTTTGGTCGAAATCGATAAAGCGGTTATCGATACACACTGATGTATTCTAAAGTGGGTGGTGCCATTTTCCAAAAATTTCTTAGCTGTCTTATTTTAAGTCAAATTCTACTTCACATTCCAACTTTCAACAATCTGGATCCAGTATTTGCGGAAATAACGTAGTTTTTGCATTTTTCGAAAATACCGTTACAGTACTTCACCCTTATAAGCGTCATTAAAAATGCACAACTTTCGACGCTTATAACCGTAGAAACCTTATATCCGAAAACTCGCTTATAAGCGTCCTCGAAACAGAGTTTTTTTTTTAGATTTGGAAATGTGGTTTTAATGCAATGCAACGCGATTAGCTGGGAATCAGACAAAAAATGGGATCCAAAATTAGAAAAATATGATTTTTCTAGATTTTTAGGGGCTATCCGATGGTGCTATGCGCTCTCGAAAGCTTTCCCATTTTCATGGTGAAAATTCGAAACGAAAATGTATTTGCAATTTTTCTCAATTATGATAATTTTTAACATTGTTTTTAGTCATCCGAATCGAAAGATCAGATCTTTTTACATATAAATCATTAATAAATAGTTACTTTTTTAATTTTTCCGATTTATAAAGCGTTTTAGAAAATTCATTCGATTGTTAATAAACAAAAAACATTTAGAATTTATAACAAAAAATAGCAATCCCAGCCAAATCACAAAACAAAGCAAACATCAAATCTCATTGTTAAATATCTATCCTAAAAAAATCCGTTAATTTTGACAGACTTTTGGTTTCTTTATAAATTAGCAATTCCATAGCATCAAGTTCTTTCAGAAATTGATCGTTTTTTTCTAAGCTTTTCTTTAAAATTTTAATTGCATGAAGTTGTTTCTTCGTAGTTGGCCAACTTTCTGACACTATTACCTTCGGCTCAATCCGAAGACGGATTTAATATTTCTTGTAAAATTTCGGTCTCAAATAGTCGGGTGCTTTGATTTGATTTTTGCCCTGCGCTTATATCCGAGGAAATTTACTTATTAATTCCACTTTTGTATCAAAATACTGGTGCTTTTAAACGGGGAATCATATAAACGGGGATCTATTAAGCGGGGAAATCGAACCGTTTTTATATGAGGAAATCTCACAAGGGGTAAAATCGACGCTAAAAAGCGGGGAACGCTTATAAGTGGGGCATATAAGCGGGATATGGTTATTGTTCGATTTTGCCCATTTCCAATACCAACCTACCTTGGATAAAGGGCATACTTACCAAATTTCGTTGACATATCTGAATTTTTCCTCAAGGACAGATAGACTAAGCCTTACCGATTTCTCTTTTTATTCTGAGCATTTATGTATAAATTTTTCTCTGCCTATTTCGATTCGTTTTGGCTGTTGCTTGTATTTAGGGCCGGTTGTTCATAGTTTGATTATCACTACCTCCAAGTTAAACATCGTTATCGACGATTTCGACATCATGCATTCAACATGTGATCGAAAAGTAGTGGTTATATTTAACGGGAGCTTCTACCTCCGTTTCGTGTTAACTGGACATTGAACAAACGGCACTCAGTCCTTTTCTGCTATAAACAAATGTTGACTCGCGCAGTAACGACATGGTTTAGTAAGATTTGTCTGTAGTGGTAATCTACACAACTTAATTGTACCATATAAAAGTAGATTTTGTTTATGCATTATATGGAAGAAAATGCGCAACACACTCGATAAAAAATCTCAAAAAGTAACGGTATCTAATATTTGGGTACTTGTAACTTGCACTTTATTAGACTAAAATTGAATGGACTTCAAAACAGCATCACGAAATTTTTTTAAAAATTCCGATAAAAATTTATGAAAGTTTTATGAACATTTTTTGAAGTTTTATTAATTTTTGTGGGTTTTTGAAACTTGTATTTAAGTGGTTTCTGTTATATTGAATTACATTATAAACAATTTTTAAAAATAAATAAGAAGAATCAAATTTGGGTTGGTGATAGTGCACATAACAATTCAAATAATATATTTTTGTTAAAGCATTTGAATCAAAATAGTCAAGGATATTCAAGGATGAAAACTTTCAAGAACATTTTTGAGGCGCTTTATCCCAGGATAACTATGAGGAAACTAATTCTGTTCTCTTTCATTTGATACCCATATTTCCATACCTTGCATAATTTCAGATTCACAGATTTTTTTGAAACCACTATCCTTGTTGAAACTTTAAGGTCCTTAAAAAAGTTCATAAAAACTTAAAACGCAAATTTATTATATTTCAGCTCTAGTTTCGCGCGTATATCGATTTGCTCATGTGTGATTTGGGTTCTCGCACCATGTAATCAGCACATTCGTACAAACTTTTTAGCGGCATGGAATATTCTTAATAGTAATACCTGGTGGCCGCTGTGGTGTAGTGGTAAGCAGTGCGTGCTTCCACTCCGCAGCGCCTGGGTTCAAGCCCTGGCCTGTAGAAAAAAGGTTTTTTCTTAACAGCGGTCGCCCCTCGGCAGGCAATGGCAAACCTCCTGAGTGTATTTCTGCCATGGAAAACAGCTTCTCATTAAAATACAACCGCCGTTCGGAGTCGGCGTAAAACTGTAGGTCCCTCCTCTTTGTGTGACAACATCAAGGCGCACGCTACAAATCGGGGGAGAGAAGCTCGGCCAAACACTAACATATGTGTATTATTATTATTATTTTTATTATTATTATTCTTATTATTATTATTATTATTATCATTATTATTATTATTATTATTATTATTATTAATACCTTTTTTCTCATTATTTGCCTTCAGCGTCAATTTAATACGTAATTTTGACGCCACTCGTTGCAACTTTTATTTATCAAATTTTTTTTCTTACCTTATATTCTGGGTTCATATCACATAGCACCGTGTCTAGTTTGGGCGAGTAGAGTGGCTTTGATGAAATCCAATAGGGCGTGCAATGTACGCTGCCCCAAACAGTGAGTGCGACTATGACGATTTTGGCGCGCCGCACCGTGCACATTGTCTGCCGCTTGAGTGGGTAGCCCACAGCGATAAAGCGCTCCACAGTGAACGCCACTACAAACCAAGCCGAACAAAAGCACGCCAAATTGCTAAAAAATGTGAAGAACTGGCAGAAGAAGTCACGATTATAGATGTCAATGTCTACAAAGTTAAGCCACTGCATGAAAAGACCCAGCAGGAAACAGGAATCGCTAACTGCCAACGCGGCCAAGTAGAAGCTTGACGATAGTTTGCGCAATTTCGTTTTGATAAAGACGCAGACGCAGAGTATGTTTCCCAAGCTGCCGGTGCATACCAAAACGGGCACATAATAATAGTTCAGCATGATGCCGAGTATTTCGAAGGTGTCCAACATCCCGTTGCTTACATCCAAGCCGCCAGTGGTGGTATTGCTTGTCGGGAACGTATTGACGATTTGTGAATTGTTGTTTCGACTGCCGAAAATCAAATTATTTTTAATGCCATCAACGTTGCTAACGTCGTCACCGCTGATGATGGAATTGTTGAGAAATGCAAAAGTGTCATTAAGCAACTCGCCCACAAATGTGGAGCGCGTTGAGGTGGGGGGCTGTTGCTGCTTTCGGCCATCATACTGGTGGCTTGTCCGATAGGCTGCTGTGTCTGTCCAAGTGCTAGACGACGTGGTCCACTCCTCAGCATGCGGCAATGCCGGCTCCATCAGTTTTTCACGCCTATTCGCCAAAATAATTTCGTTTGATGCTTTTGGCTTCACTGCCGTGCTTTGTAAGTCCATTGCTATGTATGTACATACTTACGTACATATGTATGTATGTATTAGCCTGACCACGCACTCATTAACAAATTGTAGGTTTTTAATTTAGGATTTTGTAGGAGCTTAGTGTCAAGTGCTCAAATTCATTATAGTTACTGTATGTTGCCAATCTCGATCCCGTGCACTAACTAACTTGCAAAGTTAATGATTTTGTTCGGTTTTTGAGTACTTTTGTCTAAGTTAGAGTGGCGCGCTTAAATTATTGCCCATGGCGGTTAAAATGTATGCATATATTTGTTCACAGTTTCAGTGTATTTATTCTGGCCCACTTCAACCCTTTTGTCATTATTTGAAGTATTTAAAGAGCAACACTTCTTTGGGTTATTTGCAAAAGCTTTTTGCCATTTTAGCTCTAGGCCCTTATCTTTGGACTTTTCCTACCCGCACTTCTACATGTTTGTTTTTATTTTTCACATTCATCGGCAGGATGCTACAGGATGTTTTCACTGCTTTGCACTTTTTTCTTTTGTTTGCTTCAACTTTTTTTGCTATAACTTTTGTATCCGCCGCTATAGGTCTCATAAATTCTTGCTTTTTCACTTTGTTGAGCTTTCATCGCTATATTCTCGTGTTTTGCTGGTTTTTATATTTTTTTATTAATACACATGTACATACATATATATTTTTAAGTCTTTCTGCTCTGCTTACCTAAAGGATTTCAAGACTTAAGGACATTAGCCCAACATTTACACAATCAAAGGTGGTTGGTCCTTAATGCCAGGATGGTGTGCCATAAAAGTATGACGTGAGTTCCAAACATCAATATATACTTTGTAATTATGCTGCTTCAATATCGTACCAAAACAAAGCAACCTTGTACCGCGTAAACTTTGTAAAAAAAACATTGTGTACTCTTTGACATTTCGGAATGATTTTTGTACAATTGGATTACTTTGAAAATGCCGGGCGTCGCGGCAAAAAAAATGTATAAAAACCCTATTTGAAGTAACAAAACTAGCAACTAATTTGTTTAAAATAGAAAAATTTAATCTTATTCTTCAACGTCGGTCATTGTTTACCTTGAAATACCTTGAAAGTATCAATTAGCTTAGCGATGTGCGGTTTGCTTTCTGTAAACGCATCGATAACTTTTACGATACATTTTGGTAGATGGATTTTTCTCCCTTAGATTCAGGGCTTCCAATCGAATGTCAGGGTAGAGCTGTAAAACTATCGATAGTCAGTCCATTCGATGTTTCCATAGTTTGCATTGAACCTATCGGTAGTATCGAATAGTTTTAAAACGTATTTACGAAGCTATTTGTGTTAGGGATGTCAGTGGCAAAAATACATCGATGTTTTTCTGTGATTGGATGCATCGAAGGGCATCGATGCATCGATTTGCATAACATTTTTCTGCAAATGCTTCACAACAAAATATGTTTTTAGAAAAACTGTACGAAATATTAACTGAATTACTGCAACTGAGGTAATTGTTTTTCTAAAGGAACTTTTTGGAGCCATTTGAATTTTTTGGTCAAAGTCTTCTTCTTCTACTTCTCTTTTATGTGCAATTGAAAAACTGGAATTACCGTTCAATGTACTAAAGATGTCAGTTTTCAAAAAACATCGATGCATCGATACATCGCCTATTTATACATCGAGTGGAAAATTTTCGATGCATCGAAGCAAAACATCGATATTTTTCCGACATCCCTTATCTATATATATGGTAGATTTACTTCCTCATTTCTCTACTTATATATTTCACATTTTGTTTGCCAAATGGTGTGATAACATGCATATTTAAGAGTTTTACGGCAACACTGTATTGACTTTTCTTTTACACATATTTTTTGATATAAATACTTATTTATTAACTGAACCATTAACTGAATATATGTTATCAATACATACAGTAGGGTGGTCCAAAAGTATATAGGAAAATCAACTTTTTTTATTTTTCCTGCTACCACCCCCCAGAACTGAAGAATATCAAAAATAAGGAGACACGAATTTTTTTTATTTTGAAATCGTTTAATGTTTATGCGTGCCGCCGGGGCTTTGAAGTTTTCCATGTATTTTAAATGGGGAAATACATTTTTTCGTATAATAGCTATAAAATCGGAAAAAATAATTATTTTTTGATCGAATAAGACTATTTCCCTTCAGAAGGCTTCAAAAAATAACACTATGATGCTTATTCAACTTAAAGATTTTACTAAGTGTGTTTTAATAACCGATAATCCTATCTGTTATATACAAAAATTTGTTATTTTACGTTTTCATAACCGCATCACGCATGAACAGCTTAAGGAATGTGTTTATTTATTTTTTTCATTCTACTCGATTATTTCTTTGGGTATTTGGTAAAAAATTTTGAAAAATAGGGTTGCCCGATAATTGTAAATTTGAAATTATTTAAAGGCTCAAAAAAATAAATAAGTTTCTTTATCAAAACTTAAAGCGTTTGATGAGATTTAAAAACATTTTTGTACGGGGTTGCCACCTTTATAAAAATTCAACAACGTTTATTAAAAATTTAAGCTTATTTAATACCACAATATAGGTATCAAATGGAAGGTGTTTACCCTTCCAGCAAAGGTTTTTGAAAACAAATACTTTAATTCACATATATTTTTTGATACGATTGCCATTTATCTATAATACGATTTTTTTTAAATCATGCTACTTGCGGTTAAGTAAAATATGAGTTTCAAACAAAAGGTGGTGTTAAAATAAAGCCTTAACCCTTACATATTTCTGGTTAGAGTGGGCACCAATCTAAAAAATTTAAAACGAGTCTGATATATCGTCGCTACCACGTCGAACGATCGAATGTGCAAAAATGCGTATTGCATAATTTCACTTAACTTACATTATTACCTCATCTTAGTTAACAGATGGGTGGCAACCCTATTTAAAAACATGTTAGTCCAAAGCTTATGTGTACGCCCTTCGTGTGATACTTATGTTGTGGTATTAAATAAGCTGAAATTTTTAATAATCATTGTTCTTTTTTTTAGAACGGTGGCAACCCCAATAAAAATATTTTTACATATCTTCAAACGCTTTTAGTTTTGATTAAGAAACTCAAATATTTGATTGACCATTAAATAATTTTAAATTTTCAAATATCTGGCAACCCTATTTTTTAAATTTTTTACCACAAACCTACAGAAAACATCGAGTAGAATTCGAAAAAGAATTAAAGACATCCATTGAGCTGTTCGTGCGTGATATGCTTATGCAAACATAAAATAAGTAATTTTTGTATATAACATATGATTATCGGTTATTAAATCACACTAAAATGCTTGAGTTAAATAAGTGCTATTTTTTGTAGACTGCAATTTTACGAAAAAATTTATTTGTCCCATGTAAAATACATGGGAAACTTCAACGCCTCGGCCGCACGGGCCGATTTCAAAATAAAAAATACGTGTCTCCTTATTTTTTATATTATTTATATCAGAGGGGTAGCTGGAAGAAAAAAAATGGACCACTCTAATGTACAGTATGTATAAATGTGTCTGTATATAAGAAATGATCTACCCATAATACACAGTCATCATAAAAAAAGAATGCTTATAGGAAATGTTTTTCGTTCAAATTTTGAGTTTCTTATATGCAATAAGTACTGTATCACAACCAGTGTTTCCATAACCCTTTCAGAGGAAAGGCTAAATGGCAGAAAAATAAATTTAAAAAAAGCTAAATCGGAATTTATGTTATGGCTAAGAAATATAGCTTAAATCAAATGTCTTTGGTCGTTATTATACTTCTATAACAGTGTCATTGTTTAAGAGAAAACCAATACTTTAGTACCCTCCCAATAAGCTTAAAAAGGAAAAGTATCCCACTCTTTA
The DNA here is from genome assembly GCF_013731165.1 of Rhagoletis pomonella. Lineage (NCBI taxonomy): Eukaryota > Metazoa > Arthropoda > Insecta > Diptera > Tephritidae > Rhagoletis > Rhagoletis pomonella. The sequence continues at coordinate 15,597,463 of NW_023458568.1, read as the reverse complement.
CCCAGCGAGCACAACTCGAGGGTACCTTTCCTGGCCAACTTCTCTGCAACGGAGTTCCCTGCAATACCAATAGGGCCTGGTACCCAAATGAGTCTAACCGGGGAAAATCCCTTTGCCATAGTTGAGCAGTTTAACAGACATTCGACTGCTGCCTTAATGCTAGCTCTGCCGGATGCTGGTGCCCTGCATGAAAGAACCATCCACCGACACTTCAAGCTTCGACCCATCCGTGTAAAAATTCCCCGGTGCTGTCCTGCAACTACTGCTTCCCGTTCACGTGAGTGTCGAAAGCACAATATATACAGTAATAAACCTTTTTAGTACTCCTCGGGGGTAAAATCTGATCAGGGTTGATAATGAGAAGGAGCATGAATTTTGTTGATTCAGAGTTGTATACAAAATTACTGTGGTATGAAAGGGAGCAACAACCGTACTATGGCAGAGTGGCACAAGTCATGACTGTGTAATAGTGCCGGAAACTAATTGCAAAAGTGTAAAAACATTGCAAATTATTGTCTATTATGATAGATACTAGTACAGATTATCATAGTTCAGTGTATTATTTGTTATATTACACCGTACATGAAAATGAACTAATGCTGAAAACGCTTGTAACTTGTAGATCACTCATACTTGGGCGTGCTTAATGGACTGCCTGGGAGGATGCGCTGGCAGGCATTTGGGGCCTGTATAGCTATACAAACCTTGTTTTTTTTTTTAAATAAAGACTTAAATATATTCGGAAATTTGGCTTGATAAATTCACAAAATTTACGTTTTTCATAAAAATATAATCTTACTATGAACTTTTTTTTTATTTTAAACTTACATTTAAGAAAACTCCATTCATCGCTATAATTACGATTTGAGTTTTTCAGTTAATAAAACACAAGCGTTAATTATGTACTTAACTATTGATATTATTCTTCATTTAGCACGAATAACGGCATACATTAAAGATGAATATTATACTTAACCTACATTTTGTTCATAAATAACAAATAATTATGTATATTTTATCCTCGAAATGAACTTTTTCTAATCATGAGGCGAAATTCCCCACAGTAAGTGTTGCCGTGCGCGCAAAATGAAAACGCTGCACACAACCCAAAAGTACTCCTCGGGGACCAAATGGTGAAAAATTGTGAAAAGGTTTATTACTGTATATACTGTGGTCGAAAGAGCTGAAAAACCATTCTACCCACGCAGATATCGGATAAAGCCGAAGCCTCAGAAGCCTTTCTTTGTGTTTTCTAACGATGAAAAATACAAACATGTGCAATATCTTTGTACTTCATCATAGAAAAGCAGGGTTCGGAAATATTCACGCACCTTCGTACGCGAACGCGAACGTGAACGTATCAAATATTCCCTATTGGTTCTCCTGCGCGAACGAGAAGCATAAAACGATAGGTAGAAAAATTGCCGCTGTTGTTCGTACGCGTATGCATTGGTAGACCAAACAGCGTGCGTTCATATATGTACTAGTGTTGCCAGATTTTTTTTTCAGCCATACGGGACAAATGCATAATTTGTCCCAAAAATGCGGGATTTACAAAAATTTAACGGGACAAATGAGAAATAAAGGTTTTCCTTTAAAAGCCCAACTACGAACAATTAACAAAGATGATCCATTTCAACGAAGTAATGCTCAGATTAGTTATAATCTTATGATAAATTTCGTTTATTTCAGGGCAACACTTTTTAATTTATGCAAAAATATGTAGGTATGTACGTAATCATATAATTTACAAAACCATAAAATCAAAGTAAGAGATACAGTTGCGGTCAAAATAATAGAGCAAAATTCAAAATGATGCCGTTGACAACTTATCTTTATTTATTTATTGTTAATAATTTTAATTTAAAATATGGGTCGATCTATATCAGATACCACATAAATAAAAATTTAAAAGCATGCAAAAAGTTCATAAAAATTAATTAAACCTAAAAAAATTTTCATAAAAATTTCGATATTTTTAATTAGATTTCCTAGAACGATTGCGAGTATGGGGTTTTATAGCCGAGAAATACGGGACATTTGGAAACTCTAGTATGTAGCTATAAGTGGCATCGATGCCTTCCCGAACGTTCACTGCTGTCGTTCTCGTTCATAAGTAAATGTAAATGCTGCGTCAAACATTCGCGGAAAGTTGGTGTAGCTAGAGATACTATTCTGTACGAAGGCAATTTTGTTAATTGCATAAGATTTGCACCGTTCATTCCATTTTCAAAAATGAGGTGCCAAATAAAAGGGCTTCGCCTCTAGATGTGCATAAAGGATATATTGTTTTGATAGGGTTGCCACCTGCGTTTAAAATTATGATATTTACACCGTTCTCCCGATTTTCAAAAATGAGGTGTCAAATGAAAGGGCTTGGCCTCTAGAAGTGCAGTAAGGATATATTTTTTTAATAGGGTTTCCACCTGAGCTTAAAATTATGATATTTACACCGTTCTCCTGCAGGTGGCAACCCTATTAAAAAAATATATCCTCACTGCATATCCAGAGGCCAAACCCTTTCATTTGACACCTAATTTTTGAAAATCGGGAGAACGGTGTAAATATCATAATTTTAAACGCAGGTGGCATCCTTATCAAAAAAATATATCCTTTCTGTACATCTAGAGGCCAAGCCCTTTCATTTGACACCTCATTTTTGAAAATCAGGAGAACGGTGTAAATATCATATTTTTAAACGCAGGAGACAACCCTATTAAAAAAATATATCCTTACTGCACGTCCAGAGGCCAAGCCCTTTCATTTGACGCCTCATTTTTGAAAATCAGGAGAACGGTGTAAATATCATAATTTTAAACGCAGGTGGCAACCCTATAAAAAAAATATATCCATACTGCACATCTAGGGACCAAGCCCTTTCATTTGACACCTCATTTTTGAAAATCGAATGAACGGTGCAAATCTTATGCCATTAACAAAATTGCTTTCGCACAGAATAGTATTTCTAGCAATGTATATTGTACAAGTCCGCGGCCATATGGAACAGCTGATTTTTGTTTGTAGACGCAACACCCTCATTGTGGCGTATCTCTACTAGAGGTGCAAAACTATCGATGGTACTATCGATAGTATCGATAGTTTTAATTTTCCAGCACTATCGATGGTTTTCAAAAAACTGTCGATAGTTACTTTACATATTTAATTCTATTTACTATCCTTTCTCTGGTCCAAAAATGCACGTGAAAACAGTAAAGTCCGAGTTTTAATGCTCTCATTTCTTTATTTTATTTATTTGTTTATTTATTTCGAAATCATTATATTTTAAATAAATTAAAAATTAAATTAAATAAATAACGAATACTGATACTGATGTGAGTGATAGTGATGGAAAACTATCGATGGTTTCATTTTGCCGCCACTATCGAATTTTTTAAACACTATCGATAGTTGTATGTTTTTCACATTGTCGGAATTTGACTATAAATGATGCACATGCCTACACTCTAAAAAGTGCATGTAAAACTACTACTGAAAGGTGTTTATTTTTCATCAGAATCAAGTATACGCACAAGATGTTCAAGATTTGATTTTGAACATGAGTTGTTTAAAATATACACATGAAATGTTTAAAATTACAAACATTTTGAAAGTAAAAATACATTTTTTACAAATAATAAATACTAAGTGCCAGGGGCGCACGCAGGAATATATTTTTGGGGACAAAGGGTTTATACTTCTAAATATATATCATCAGCAAATACTGAAAATTCGCTCTTTAAAATACATTTATGAAAGTTTTATTTACAGTATGAAATAAATAAATAAACTTTTTAACGTATCATCAATTGTATTTTATTTACATAAAATTTAAAAAGAACTCAGACATTTTTAACCGACTTCAAAAAAGGGGAGGTTATCAATTCTTCAGAGTATTTTTACTTCTTTTATTTATTCCACCGCATAACTTTGCACCGCGTGAACCGTTTCCAATAATTATTTTTTTACCGGAAAGATGGTACCTTAAGGGTCGTCTCGTAATTTGGTTTAGATCCGATCATTAAATCATGAAAAAATTAACGGTTAAAGATGCACTCAACTTTCAAAAGTAATACAAAATTTTACAAAAGAATTTTATTATAAATAAATTAAATAATTTCACGAAATTTTTACACTTTTTTATTAATTTTCGTCGATTTCTGGTTTCTCATTTTTTAATAATTCCAATAACGAAAATTTAACTGAACTTGTATTTTTATCATGTAGCTCATTTTGGTGGAACGAATTCGAAGTTAGCAAATTAAATCTTCGAACGCTTATTGAGTACATATCAGTGGTAAACTTTTTTATTCTGTAAAGTGTAAAAAGCAACAGTAAGTGAGTAGTAAGTATGCAGGGCATATTTTTAGGACAATGTTTTCATTCGCAGTTAAACTTTAAAGAGCTCTCAAGAAAAAAGGAAAAATTCTTTTAAAATGACGCACAAGAAATTGAAAAGAAAATTTTTTCTTTCAAAAATTCTTATATCATAATAAATTTAGCCCCAAAACCCACCCCTTGTGTGCGCTACGTGACTAATTAGATATGTAAAAGTAAACAGACACTGTTTAATTTTGCACACACTAAGAGAGGAAACTGGTTACCTCTCTTTATATGCGTAAATTTAAACGAAATTTTTTTAGAGGAAATTTTAAACTTTTTATGTGTAAACTGTGAAAATGTGAACAATAAATGTTTAAAACTCAAAAAACAAATTTAAAATTTGTTCTACGCTACACATATGATAAGTAAAAGTAAGCAAGCAGTGTTTAAATTTGCATTCATTAAGAGAGGAAACTGGTTACCTATCTTAATATGCGCAAATTTAAACAAAAATTTTTTAGAGTGTACATATGTATGTATTAGGAATGTTAGTCCCGGGATCCCGGACTTTTTAAGGTCTCGAAAATCCCGGGGTTATTGGCAAGTAATTTGCACTGATGGCAATAATAGAGACTCCTTTTGTTGACCAGTATTGGCTATTTTCTTTTTTTATTTAATAATTAATATATTTTTATAAATGTCTAGCTCATTACACATATGGGCAAATCTAAAAAATAGGTACACTTTCAAAAAAAAGTTTTAATTTTTAAATTTGTGAGCACACCCATGTTTTATATATCATTTTATTCGTAATCTCTTAATAAATCGATTAATATAAATGTAATTCATTTTCATCCAGTGCTTCAAAAGTTAGACGAGGAATAAGCATGAAATAGAAAACAAAAGAATAAGCTGGGTTGAAATTACGCTGTTCAAGTTGTAAACTTTGAGGAAAGATTTTGAAAGTTGAACTCACTTAATTGGGATGTTCTAAATTCAATGACATGCCCTGTTTTAACAGATTGGCCCCGGTTTTCGAGATAACGGTATTTGAAAATTTGATTAAATGTTAACTATTTTATAAATAACTCCCTCAATTTTGAAGTTATTTTATTAAAATTTTGCACATAACAGTTTTTAATATTACCTTAATTATTCCTTAAAATTATCGCAATAGGTTAACATTAACATATAGCACCAGTACAACTGATTACTCAGATATGTGCTTTTGCGCAATAACTCTAACTTCATATCTGAATAATAAATTGTAATGCGTGCTATATGTTAAATTGAACCTATACTAAATTTTAACCTGTTTAATTGAAGGAGTTATAACGCAAAACAACGTCAGTTGTATGGGAGCTATATGTTTTAGTGAACCGATTTCGATGATTTTATGGAATAGTTAAGGTAATATTAAAAAACGGTTATGTGCAAAATTTTAGTAAAATATCTTCAAAACTCAGGGACTTTTTTTATAAAATAGTTAAAATTTAAGGAAAGTTTCAAGTACCGCTATCTCGAAAAGTGGAGGCAATAGGGTAAAACTTAGGACGCCATTGAATTCAAAAGGCTCCAATTAAGTAAGAGCAACTATCAGAACATTTGTCGAAAAAAATTTGCTTTGATACCACTCTCGAAATATTCTGACTAAAAGAAGGAGCATCATTAAGAGTAGTAAATCAGGGTTTTTACACACTTCTAGAGACAAATTTTTTGAAGCATTTTACAGGTATATGTAATTTTATAAGGACTAGCAGTTATAGAAAGACTTAGATCGTTTCGACGTATTTTCCAAATGTGCCTTTAATTAAAGTGTTTTTGGAATAAAACTTACGCTCAAGATCGCAGAATATTTTATCTTTAAAAGTTGGTTTATTCTGAAAGCACAGCCCTCAGGTATCAAATTATTCGTAATTGTTTGTAGTATACAATACATACTTAAAAAGTTCTTAAACTTAAACGCTTCAAAAACTAAACGCGATAAACCGAAAATTTTGAAAATTGTGAAATGTGGAATTACAGATTTTGAGTTACTTGCCATTTCGTTATTTTTTAATGCACACTTTTCTTACCTACCACATTTGAAGTGTACACACAAGTACTAATTGCACATAAAATTTCAAATCAGTATATGGTGTGCTTCAAAAGTTATGGCATAATTAATTTTTCACCTCTTAAAAATTACATAAAAAATTCACTTGTTTTCATTATTTTTTTTTTATTTAAACACCTATAATTCAAAAGTTATGCGGCAAATTGATCCAAATTTTTTGAGGCTTCAAGTATACGTCAATGAATTATATCCAAAAGCAACCAGCTTGATATAGTTTCCAACAGTGAAAATAAAGCTAAACAACACCAAGGTTACCTGTTTTTTAGATTTGCCCATATACATAACACCGAGTGATAGTAAATTTTAAACACAAATATCCAGAGTTAGTTTTTTTTTCTGACGTCAGTAATTCAAAAATGATTTAGAAAATTCAGAGAAATGTGCTTAGAGAAGAAGTATGGGTATAAAACTAATGACGAAATCCTGTAGAATTTAAACAGATTCAAGTTTCTAGTGCAGAAGGGCTGGTAAATATTGAAAATGTCATTTTAAAATTTAATCCTTGAAATTTCGCAATATTTGTTTTTGAAAAAAATTATGTGTTAAGGGCTTATATAAACTCGATAACATCCTCGAATTTCGTTCTTCTAACTTTGTCAGCTTAAAAATTACCTATTCGGCCTTGTGAATCCAAAAAATTTAAATTTGTTAAATTCTAGATTTTCCTATGGCATTTGTTACCCATATTTTTATTCTACATTGCATTGAATTTTTTAATAATTTTTGGAATTAATCATATCTTTGAAATTACAAAGCCCTTCAAAATAAATCCTGCGGTCAGACAGAAAAAATAAAAAGGCCACTTTAAATAAAAAAGTAGGTTTCAAGCCCATTTATTTATTATTTATTTCATGGTAGGGGAGCTTCTCAAACAATATAGAAGCAATTTTTTCGATTCAAGTTGTTGAAAAGTACTGAATATCTAAATCCCGGGATCCCGGGATTGTGACAACGCCATACCGAAAATGCCGGGAGCGGAAAAAGCCGAAAAATTAACATCCCTAGTATATATGTTGTGAACTCCTTTGGTTGTTAACGTGTTCTTCATGGTTTTTGTTATAAAGTGTGTTATTGAAATACATACACGATCTCATTTTGTTCTACACAAGTTATTTTTGTGTAAACAAATGAGGAGTCCACTTGCAAACAGCGTTATGTGTTTTTATAATAGAAAGCCTTAAATTTGAAAAAAACGACTACGGCAACAAGTAATATTTAAATTGAATCTTTTTTATTATTACCTAAAAATTTGGATAAATAAGAGCCTTATAAAATTGTAACGTAACATAACATGTCATAAGATAACATTAACAGTCTATACGACCTAAAGCAGTTTTCTAAGTTCATCAGAAGATGGATACTTTTGAAAAATTATAAATAAGTATGATAGAGACTTTTGGAAGAAGACTTAACATTTGATGCTTTTTTTCAGAATATAAAAAGATTTTGCACTCTGTTGTTACTGGACATGAAACTACTTTAAATGCTGGTACGTAATCCACCAAAAACTAAAAATCGAAAAAATTTTACATAGCGCCCTTTGCAAGTGGACTACTCAAGTAATCTTTATGGCTTTTGTAGTTACGAAATGGGTTATTTAAGAATAAGATTGTCTTATATAGTAAAAGAAGAAACGAAGAAATTTACAGGCGATGGAATCTGTCATATCACTTGCCAAATTTTTCTAGGACCATAAAAAATGGATTCCAATTTGCATATTTATAAAATGTTGTGCCCAGTTTTAGCAATCAATTTTAAATTTGCCGGGCCGTTATAATTTAAAATGACACAATTTTTTAGAAGATTGTGCTATTTTAAATTTGATACATTTTGAAATTGGTTGGTAAAACCGGGCATTAGTGTTATATCTCAACATATGTATGTAAGAAAGCTTTCGATAGTATCGAATATTTTGCACTATCGAATGTATACACTATCCATAGTTTTCCAACACTAGTGAGTGACTTTATGTACAATAGGGTGGTACAAAAAAAAGTAAACTCAGAATTATATGCCGAAAAATAGATCCCTTTTTTTATTTTGCAATCAAAAAATATTTATAGGTAGCTCAAAGCGCTCAAAGTTTTTCATGCACTTTATATTGATTTTGAAGAATTCTATACCATTCCTAAGAAAAAAAGGGATTCTTTCCCCATATAAAACACATGGAAAATTTTGAGCGCTTTGCGCGACCTATATATATTTTTTGATTTCAAAATAAAAAAACAGGGATATATTTTTTCGGTATAGAACTCCGAGTTTACTTTTTTTGTACCACCCTATTGTATATAAATTCATTCACATCAGTATCAGTATTCGTTATTTAATTCTTTCAAATTATTCAAAATATTTTCCAATATAAACTTGTTCGTAAATATAAAATATAAAGCTCTTGCACGGCTCACGGATTGCACGGTAAAGACTTGTTTTCCTATGTGAAAGCTTTGCAAACCTTGCAACCCGTGAACTGTGCAAGGGTTTTGCAAGTCTTCGAGAATACTCCTATGGTTTTTGTAGTAGGATGAGCTATGTAAATATATTATAGATATTAATTAACGATAAAGATTTTTAATGGAAAACATTTTGAATATTGTGAAAAAGATAAATATCGAATATTTCTGCGAGTATGGCTGAAATAAGCACTTTCTGCGGCCAAAAGTCCAATTTTCAATTTTTGCTTTCAAAATGTTTAACAGGTGGACTTTGTTCTAGGTGCTCTAATTAGAAAAGAAATTATAAGTTTATGACCGCAAGGTAACCCTGGCCCCCTATATGTCAACCTAAATTTTGTGGTTTTGGTTTTAGTTTGTGCTAGAATTTTATTATACTGAACTGCAGTGCAACGCGGATGTGCTTTACGTATATAAACTGTTTGAAATGTCATTATTTTGGCAATGGAAATAGTACTAATGATATGTACTATTGACTGTAAAAATTGTGGTTTTAAATAACATTTGTATTTTTGAAAAAAAACCACTGTTTCAAAATGCATGTTTTGATTATACAAATCTATACTAATATATATTTTTAAAGCCGTTTTTTTCTGTTCGCAAAGCTCGAGATCGGCAGTACCGAATTTTTGAAATTTTGGTTATAGGTTCTGGATGGGTTTCTCATTGTTTTAGACAAAAAAAAAACCTTTAAATACTTCTTAAAAATGGAACTGCAGAACTTTAAAAATCCTATAGAATCTAGCATACATGCCCACATAACAGCGCTGCTCACCAGCAAATCACAAATAAGAGCGCCCTCTGTTGTTAATTTGTACGGAATAGAGCGCAAAGCAAGGATTATGTAACATATACATACTAGAGAGCTGCACGATTACATAAAAAGGTAACATGTTAATAATGTTATGTTATGTATGGCGATGTTAGTAACCAGGGATGAAAAAGTAGGTACAATTGTACCTTTTTCCGACGTTTGATGACTTAAAGGTACATTAGGTACAGCCACTAGATTTTAGGTACAATCATCTTTTGATCAGATGCATTTTTATTTTTTGATTTTTTTTTCCTTTACCGTGCTAATATATTTACTTGTAGGCACGGGAGAAGCTTCGCTTTCATTTTGAAGAATAAACAATTCTAAAGAAAAGTGGTTCAAAGGAAGAATTTAAAAAAGTTATATTATGTATTATCTTAAACATCTTACACTGTTTTTAGAGCAGCTACAACGAAAAATTAACACTTTACTTAGCTATCCTCAAATTCGTAATTTTTTTCTATTAATCTTAACGCTTATTTTCACTAAGTCAAATTCAATGGCATTTGCGGTCAAATAAGTGAAAACAAATTGTCAAATGAGACTAAAAATCGGTCTTTTGATTGATTTAGATCATAATAGGCCTTCAGGCGTGTACATGCGCTGTTAAAGTGGCTATTTGTAAGTTTTTGGCCCATAATATCATCGGTAAAAGTTGGGATAAAGGAAAGAAAGTTGTGTCAAAATATGTCAAAAAAATGTTGTTGTCAAAATATGACATAATGAAAACCAGCCTTTATTCGCCCATACAGTTAGGGATGCAACATCGCTCTTAAAAACATCGATGTTCCCGCAACAAACATCGATGTCAAAAAACATCGGTTATAAAAACGATACATCGATGTTTTACCGATGTTTTAATATCTCATCTACTACAAGAAATAAAATGTATCCTGAAATATTTTTTAAACTCGAAAGAACTAGATTCACATATCCGCTGCAAACCATAACTTTATACAAAACTTTGAAAAATTCAACACATTTTTATCTTAATTTTGAACTTTTTTATCTGAATTTTTAGAAAAAGCCGTTAAAAATCGCCTTGATTTTTAACCTTTTATATGAAAAAAACACAAAAGCCGCCAAAAAAATCATTAAAAATCAAAGCGATTTTTAGCCGCTTAAAACTTGCGCCTGTTTTATTATTATGATGTATCTTAAATATGTAAATCTTTTTTATTTAAATACGAATAAACATTTTGAAATTAGTTCAGAAAACAAGCTTTGATAATCTAGCCCCCAAAAGCCTGCTTCTATCCTGAAGGATGGTTGCACCAGCTTCCGAAAACAAGCGCTCGCTTGTCACTGGTCGTTCGGCACAATACGAACGGAGTGAGTGAACGATGTCGATGTTTTTCACTTTCCTAGTCGATGTATCGACGATGTATCGTCCAGCAAAACATCGATATTAACATCGATTTTTTTGGACGAAACATCGATGTTTTGAAAATATCGATGCATCGTTTGCATCCCTACATACAGTCCAGTGTCTGGGATGTCTTCAAATTTCATATTTTCTTTAGATGAGAACTATGGCTATTTGACCCATATTCGCTTTTTGATTTCTGGAAATATATTTAAAATGCTTTCGAAGTTACTTACGGCAATTTGATTATTTTCTAGCAGACTTTTCCTGTTGTTTTATAAAAAGCTGGATAAAGAAGTACACTTCGCAAAGTGTGTTTTTTGTCTTTTTCGCCAATATTTTTCAGTAGTCAAAATTAAACAAAAACAACGCTTCTTCGATTCCCATTAGACTATAGTCTATAGATATAGGCTCAGTTAAAAGAAAAAAACCTAATCATGTTTAAAGTACATCCATCTTTTGTATTCATGTTTTAAAAAAAATTTATAAAAAAACTACAAATGAATGATGTAAATTTTTTTAGGTACAAGCTGTCTCATTTAGGTACATTTATTTTATGATATTAGGTACAATCTGAAATTTCCATTTTTCATCCCTGTTAGTAACATTCCGTTTTTTATGAAATCGTTCAGAGAGTGAGCGGAAAGAGTGCAAACATTGCATGTACGTACATATACAAAGCTAGAGCGTGCGGCAGCTGTGCTGGTCACTGTTCGGACTACTAAAATTAGTGTTGCCATTTTAGCCGTTTTCCGGCTAGATTTAGCCGGTTGCGATAGCAAACAGCCGGAGAAATTTCGATTTAGCCGGCAGCCGATTTGTTAGCCGTTTTGCAGAAAAAAATTAGCCGTTTTTATCCGATTTTGCTATTTGCCTTGTTTTCTTAAATTTCAAATATATATATATGTTTCCATTTTTGACTTAGCGACCCAAAATCTGTTATATGTATTTTTTTAAACAAACTTTTTTGCTGAGAATTTATTTAAATTCCAAAAACCCAATGCCAACTTGAATTAAATTGGTTCCTTCACTGAAGTGAATCAAAATGAAAATAAAAGAGCACACATTTATTTGTAAAGCAAAACTCTCTGGGAATCCTACGAGACATCTGCCGGTCTTATGACCGGTCATCTAAATGGGAGATCTGCAGTCTTTTGGCATCATATTTTACATCAGAATTGAAGGGATTACTGAAAAATCTGACCAGTTCTTTTGTGTAACTGTGATTTTGCATCCCTTGTCAACATATGGCCTAGGTTGATGTTAACTTAAAGTCGTTGTTTTACTGCCTTAAAATTGAAGGGAAATTTTTACAGCGTTTTTTGTGTGTATTGGTTTCTATTTGAGTGTATTGAGAATCGGTCAGTCTGAAAAGGCCTTGTAGGGAAGACAATAGGTTTGTTCGTCGAAAATCCAGCGAGAATTATCACTCAAAATATCAGATAGTAAGAAAAAATGCTCCCAAATTCTCTCTCATGTAGAGAAACTTGCAATTTTCTGTACGAACGCAAATTTGCAAGTTTTTTTGCCAGCTAGTGTCCACGGTTGCATTTTAAACAAAAGAAATTTGTATAGAATTTTTAAAATTCTTTCAGATTCAATTTCTTTGTCGGGTTTACTATATCGACTCTGTTTGAGATTGCATTCCGATTAAGAATACAGTTTTTTTTGCCGAATACCGTTCAAATCATTGGAATTAACTAAATTAATTAAGTAAACAAGTATTAACTTACATTTTTCATTTTAAAATCGCTCCAGTTTGTAAATTTTTAAATTTAACGAACTTGTTTATTCAAATTATCGTCGACAAAAAATCCAACCATGTGCCACAATCATATGATTTTCCTAATTGCAAATTCTTGCTGGCAAAATTTTTTCCGGCTCGAATTTGTAACTTCTCTCCAAGAAATAGTCTTTTTACTCGTGATTTATGTAAATAAAACATGTGAAATTTAGTTGAAACATTTTAGCCGTTTTTAGCCGGTTTTATTTACCAATTTAGCCGGTTCGTCCACAAAGTTCTGGCAAGACTGACTAAAATACGATTTAGGAGCATGGTTGCCACAATTGGTAACTTTCTACCAAAAGTGGTAACTTTTAAACGGTTTGGTAACTTGGTAACTTTTATTTCATTTTGGTAACTTTTGCAACTAAATATCTATTTGCATTACTAGAAAGAAATGAATTATGTTTTGCATGTGCGTAATTATAAAAGCCCTTCGAGTTTTAGTGGCAGCACTACTGACACTTCTACAAAATTACTTCGATAAAATTAGAGTCATCTCATATTCGAATACTGGAAATATTTCAATTACAGTGGCATCACCAAGCTGCACTTCTAAAACAACTTTCGAATTTTCGCGATAAATTTTGAATTCTACCATCTCACATTTTAATAGTGGCCATCTGGCAATTTTCGGTAAGGTCCATAAATCGTTTAGATTATTCCGGCACAAAAAAAAAATGTCGCCTGCTTTTTACTAGACCCACCTACCGACATGTATTCCGACCCACTGAATTCAAATCTTAGGTCCGTTTGACATGTACACTAAATTATGAAAAAGCGAAAAAATAGCAAAAAAAATTGTAATTTTCGCAATTTACTCGAAATTTTGTACGAGTCAAACGGAAGGTTAAAAGCACCCGCAACTTTTTTTTTGTGTGCCGGTGCCATTATTCCGTGAGTCGCAAATATCGGCACATTCCGAACGAAAAATGACACTGAAATTGGCACAACGTCAAAACCGGTTTGTCTTCAAGCCAAATTTGACAAGGGATGATGGAAAATCGCTCCACATTACATCATACTCCTAGCCTGTCGGAAACACCAAAAACGAAAATGAGAATAACGGCACATGCATCAATTAATTGTAAGAAAAATATTTTCTAATAAAAAAAAATTATTATAATTGTCAATAGCATTTTCAATCTCGATAATTTACCAAGAAAATGGGTTTAAACTTCTGTGCTAGAACTGGGAGTTCTTGATAAATAATCAAAAATTTACAAATTATAAAAATATTGAATTTATTAAGTCACAGAAACGGGCTGTAAGTATATACACATTTGTTGTGAAATATAGCAGTTTTATTCAGTATATATTTTTCTCAGTGAAGAAGGGAAGATTTGGTAACTTTCGGTAACTTTTCTTAAGAGATTTTGGTAGAAAAAAATGTTGGCGAGTGGCAACCATGTTTAGGCGTAAATCACCCTTAAAACTTTTTTTTTTTTTGGTCTCGTTCAGAGAGTGAGCGGAAAGGGTGCAACATTGCATGTACGTACATATACAAAGCGAGAGCGTGCGGTAGCTGCTGTGCTGGTCACTGTTCGGACTACGGATGTAGCGAATGTGGAACTTTAGACATCCGCGGATGCGAATGCGGATGGAGATGTTTAAAAGCTAACATCCGCGATGCGAATGCGAATGCGGATGTCAAATACAGTGAAAGCTCCAATATGCGTACACCGATGGCCACCTTTTTTGTCCGCCTATGAGAGATGTCCGCTTATGAGAATTTCGTAAAAAATAAAATAAAAAGTCATGCTTAAAAAATTGAAATTGCGGGTTTCTAAATTAAAATAATATTTATTCTTCAATAGACAGAAACAAGGTGAATTAAAAATAAATTAAAATTTATTGCGTTTTCTTTCCTACCGACAAATCTCATTGCCAATTGGCAACGAAAAGGCAACACTTTTTCTAGAAAAGAAAATATCTTTGAAAATGGACTATGCTCTTGTGTATGTACATATAAATATGTAGAAGCGCAAAAGTCAACATTTGACTGAAAAACAAAACAAAATTGACCGCTTGTTAGAGCTTCACGTCCGCTTATGGGAGAGTTTTTTTCACAAACTGGACATTTTTGAGTGTCTGCGGCCGTTTATCGGAAAGTCCGTGTATGGGAGCACATTTTGTATGAAAAAAATCCAAAAATTGTTCGTTCCCAAGGATGTGTTCGGTTATTAGAGCGTCCGTCTATGCGACTTTTCACTGTATTTTAAAAAATATTTTTTGGTGAGTACATTAGGTGATTTAGGTAAAAAAATGGAACATTTAGTAATTTTTAATATTTTTTTTATTTAGTACTTAAATTAAAAAATTGGAAGAGTAATTTTGCTGCTTTTTCGGGTTACAGCCTGTTTCCTAACGGGTCGTAAATCAAACCTGCGCCATTACATACCTACTCGCTCGAGGCAACAAACTTGAAAAACTTGAAACTTTACAAAATTGTAAATTCTTTTCGATTGACGCTGCACCAGTTGAGAGGACTTCAGTTTTTTTTCGGTTCAATAATTCGAGAATTGCATCGGAGCTGCACATTTCGGATGTATCCTCCTGACTTTCATCTTCACAATCTAGCATCATGGCAATATCGCTGTTTAAACACCGTTCAAGATCTATACATAGAAGGTCGCGCAATGCGCTAAATAAAAATTGCCTCTCTCTGCGTATATCATCCCAGGGCGATATTTTGCTTTCACGCCTTCATGCCGAAAAAGCCACAAAACTTGATTTTTCACTGCGGCCAATTTTTGCGAAATTTTCATTTTGTACACAATAAACTAGATTCTATTCTGAAGAAGATCAGTCTAACTGCACTTCTTAATACTTATTTAGAACGAAATGGCGGATATTTTAACATTTTTATAAAAATTAAAGAGGTGGTTTTTACAAATGCAAAAGTTGTGTTATGTAGTTTAACATTTTTGTTTGGTTTTAATGCAGCATTAAAGACAAATATATACGGACATTTTTGGAAAAGTTTCAGGTTTAGACAACAAGTAGTTATAAAGTTATAACAATATTATGGTGACACCCACAAGCGGGCGCTCGCCTCTAGATGACAAATATTTTTACATAGCACTTGTATTTAAATACAAGTAATTTTGGAAGTAATATTAAGTGAAATGTTGAAATTCATAAATTTATCAGTGTAATATATCTTATTAACGCTCTACATACGGCACCCTGAAATTGTGCATATGGAAACTGTGCATACGAAGTAATGCATATGAAAAAAACCGAAATAATGCATACGAAAAAAACCGAAATAATGCATATATGCACAGTTTCGGTTGAAAACCGAAATAATGCATATGAAAAAACCGAAATAATGCATATATGCACAGTTTCGGTTGAAAACCGCAATAATGCATATTAGAAAAACCGAAATTATGCATATGCACTCTTTCGTTTGAAAACCGAAATAATGCATATGAAAAAAACCGAAATAATGCATATATGCACAGTTTCGGTTGAAACCCGAAATAATGCATATGAAAAACCCGAAATAATGCATACATGCACACTTTCGTTTGAAAACCGAAATAACGCATATGAGAAAAACGAAGTAATGCATATATGCACAGTTTCGGTTCAAAACCGAAATAATGCATATGACAAAAACCGAAGTAATGCATACATGCACAGTTTCGACTCAAAACCGAAGTAATGCATATGACAAAAACCGAAATAGTGCATACATGAAAACTAACTTCTTTCTGAGTAGGCGGCCTTCGGCCGCGCTTAGGGATTATAACCCTTACTAAGTA
>NW_023458568.1:15573859-15580441 GCF_013731165.1 Rhagoletis pomonella | reverse complement strand
GACATTTTTTCAAAATTTTCTTTTTGATGCAGAAATGCATCTAGATGCTTTAGGAATATTTCTGCATCAAAAATAAAATTTTGAAAAAAATGTCGCTTACGTTATTTTGGCAGTTAGGGCTCGATATAATTACACACATAGTTAAATTAGTTATTCGTACAGTGATTGTTTTACAATATTCGCAAGGTTTTTAACTTTTCGTTAATTTTTCACGAAAATACTGTTCATATTTTAACAAAAACCTTATAAATGAAATTTTCAAACTTTTTGCAAAGCTTAAAAAAAAATTATACAGTTTTTAGGAAAAATTTAGTATGCAGAGTTGTAGCTCATTCAATCTCAGTTAATAAATCGCAAGCTTCCAGTCGCTGTGATTTTTTAGAATTTGTTTCTCAAGGTTGTTACATATCTTCTTCCATGAGCAAAATGTAGTTTTGCATGGAAGAAAACGTTCAACATCATTGAGAAAAAAAATCTCAAAAATCAACGCAATTTTTTTTTCTCTAAAAATTGTGAGTCTAAATTTTGAAATATAGATAAAAATTTGTAGAATTTTTTAAGTTTTGCAAAAAGTTTTAAAATTTAATTCGTATGGTGTTTGTTGAAATATCAACTATATTTTCGTGAAAAACTACCGAATAATCATTATTAAAAACATTGCGAATATTGTGAAACAATCACTGTACGAATAACTATTTTGACTATGTATGCAGTTACATGCATATTTACTATGTATGTATGTATGTATGTTTGTAGGTATGTCTATTTAGTTTATTAATAGTTATATAACGCTGATAAATTCATGCATTTCAACATTTCACTTAATATTACTTCCTAAATTACTTGTACAAGTGCCCAGTAAAAATATTTGTCATCTAGAGGCGAGCGACCGCTCGTGGGTGCCATAATAATATTGTTATAACTTTAGAACTACTTGTTGTCTAAACCTGAAACTTTCCCAAAAATATCCGCTTATATTTGTCTCTAATGCTGCATTAAAACAAAACAAAAATTTGAAACCTCAAAACATAACTTTTGCTTTTGTAAAAACCACCTCCTTAATTTTTATAAAAATGTTAAAATATCCGTCATTTTATTTTAAATAAATATTAAGAAGTGCAGTTAGACTCATCTTCTTTAGAATAGTATCTAGTTTATTGTATATAAATTGCAAATCAATCGATACAAAAACGTCTGAGATATAGCGAGTTTAAATGAAAAAATCTCAAAAAAATTACGCAGAGAAAAATCCAGTTCTGTGGCTTTTTCGACATAAAGGCATGAGTAAAAATTTGGTTAAAATTAACTGCAAATGTGTTTTTGAATAAGCTATCGATTACAATTGATTTGAAATCGCTTCACTTCATTTCAATTTTATGTTGTTTTACGCTGCTTGTTGTTTCCGCTGCTTGTTGTTTCCGCTGCTTGTTGTTTTCGCTGTTGTTGTCGCCCCATTTTGCGGGAAAAGAATAACGGACCTACCTGCGCATTGCGCAACCTCTTATATAGCATTGACACATTAAGTTAAACTTTTGGCAAATAAAATGTATCTTTTGGGAAATAAATTTAATCTTTTGGTAAATAAATTTAATCTTTTGACAAATAAAATTAATCTTTTGGCAAATAAATTTAATCTTTTGGCAAATAAATTTAACCTTTTGGCAAATAAAATTAATGTTTTGGCAAATAAATTTAATCTTTTGGCAAATAAATTTAACCTTTTGGCAAATACAATTAATCTTTTGGCAAATAAATTTAATCTTTTGGCAAATAAAATTAAACTCTACTATAGTGTTTGAAAAAGTAAAAAATACACTAAAAAACTGCTGTTGCTGTGCTAGGAAAACATTTTTTTTTTAACTTTTGACGCTTAGCTTTACTGCGCCAATACCAAGAGTTAACCTCCAGGATAGCTGAAAAGTATTTTTGGTGTTTCTGTTCTGTTGATTTGACTGCTCACTTTCAAACAGTTCTGTCACAGCATGGTCTCAAATATTAGTCAAACTTTCTGGCGCATTTTATTTCAACCAAACCACGCATTATGGCCAAATGGGATAAAAAAATGTAAAATGCTACAAATCTTGAACTCCCTTAATATATTTTCAAACGCAGGTACAAAAAAAACATTATTTATGTGCATACGCACTTATGCACATTAGGGTGCTCATCAAAAACGTTTTTTTTTGGAAATTTCAAGACCCTACCCCCTAGTTTTATTCGTTTTTATGAGAAATATTATTGCCTATTTGTATTGATATCTTAAAGGCATTTTAAAAGCATGGCTTTTCCTAGTTTCAGGCAGTCACAATTAATTACTCACCGCTGTCGGTACCATAAGCCATCAAATCCTTCATTTGCAGGTCAAATAGGACATACAATTTATTTAATAAAAATTAAAAAAAAAAAAATTCTTTTTGTTGTCACTGAAACCGAGTATGGAGGCCCCTTGATTCCTCAGGTCATCTGGAGGTCATGCCAAGGTCATCCCAAGGTCAAATTCCGATGAATTTTATTGAATTTTCAGGTTTATTCAATGAATTTTTCCCTACTTGACCTTCAAATGACCACGAACCTGACGTGATGGAGGCTAACGGACCTCGGATTCGCATTCAGCATGTCGAATAACATAGGGATATATAGGTTTGGTTTAATATGCATACACTTTTTTTTTTGTAAACCTGTGTTATTGCGAATGCGAAAGCGAATGCGAATGTTAAAATTTATGCTGAAGTTCCGCGGTTGCGAATGCGAATGCGAATATTCGCAACAACCCTGGTTCGGACTACTAAAATACGATTTAGAAGTAAATCACCCTTAAAATTGGGAAAACCTAAATCTCGTAGTAGATTTGTTTTTTTATACCCGAGCGCACTTGTGCACAAGGGTATTATAACTTTGTTCACATAACGGTTGTTTGTAACAGGCAAAACGAATCGAGATAGATATAGACAAATGTATACATAAATGATCAGGATGAAAAGAGAAATCGATTAAGCGCTGACTGTCTGTCCGTCCGTCCGTCTGTGCACACGATAACTCGAGTAAAAATTGAGATATTTTAACGAAACTTGGTGTGTGCACTTCTTTCGGGCGTAGGACGGATGGTATTGAAAATGGGCAAAATCGGACAATAACCACGCCTACCTCCCATATAACGGTAATTTTCAGAAATACGAAAACTGCGATATTTTAGTAACTACTGAAGATTATTCACTCAAAATTGATATTTACAATAAGTTTTAGACGAAAAATAAGAATATTATACATTTTTGGAAAATGGGCGTAGCCACGCCCACTTATGGTTACATGTATATATCTTGGTCAACGCTGCACCAATTTCTTCCAAATTTGGCACAGTTGTTGACCTTGGTATAGCATACGAAATGACCGAAAATTTTTAAAATCGGACAATAACCATGCCCACATCCTATATAACGGTAATTTAGAGAAATACGAAATCTTCGATAAATCAGTAAATATTAAAGCTAATTTATTCAAAATTGATGCTTGCAACAATTCTTTACCAAGAAATACGCTTAAGACAAAATTTTGAAAAATGGGCGTGGCACCGCCCACTTATGATCACATATATGTATCTTGGTAACCGTTCTACCAATTTGTACCATACTCGGTGTGGTTATTGTGCTTGCCACATAGAAGCAAAACGTTGAAAATTATTGAAATCGAACTAAAATTACGGCCGCTTTTCATATAAAAGTAAATTTCAGAAATGCTTGAAACTTCAATATTTCTAAATTTAAGGACGCTAATTTACTCAAAATGGATACACTCCAGTTTACCATGTAGCGGTAGCTTTCGGAAAGGTGAAAAACATATATTTAATACTTGCGCCGGGTATTTAATGTTCGGCTCCGCCCGAATTCATGCGAATCAAACAAATTTCTGAATTTTCCAAGTGCAAGTAATTAGAAAATTTCACTAATAATTCCTTTAACTGGAAAAAGCATCAAGAACTCTCTCTTGACACCTTACCTGAATTGCATGAAATAAGAGATCATTTACTCTGATTTACTCCGATTTAGGTACGCCGGAGTTCTAACTCTGCTCAGCGGTGCTTTCAACGCTCCGGGCTCCGTTTATATGGAAGTCGTTCATGACTTTTTCATGCAAATGGTAATTTAGTCGTTGATGGCCTCTGCGTGACTTTGTCATGCAGTGATCATTGATGACATTCAAGCGACAATGTCCTGCAATGAACTTTTTATAAGTGACCGCTGCAAGACATTGTCTGTTATAAGTCTTTGGTAGGAGTACATTTGCATGACATTATCACCAGTGTCGTTGTCAGCTGTATGTCGTTTAGGATTCACAGCAAGTGCGACGATGTCACTAAATCCCCATTAGTGACGATGTCACCAGTAACCATTTTCGCTACTGGGCTGACTAATTGAATAGTTTTAATATGTAAGTATGCCGACCACCGATGCAAAGTATCCCAACCGACACAAAAACTAATGATCGATTTGGCGAAGAATTTGTGAAAGTAAAGGTTCCTTAAATAGTTAGCTGGCTCCATAATTTTTCATAAAAGGGAAGCCTTTCAAAACGACTTAGTTTAGCAAAATGTGTATCTGCTAATAATATTAGTAAAGAGGCGGCAAATGGATTGTAAGTTTGTCATAAATTATTCAGTGCATGCAATTTCATGTAAAAATAAAAACTTCTTCCTTTTTACCTTCCTTTTATTAGCTCGGGATGTAACTATGTAATATTGATGCGCCTAAAAGATGCAGTGATTTCTATTCTCAAGTTACACACCTGATGACAGTACGAATGGCAATTATAATAGGGAGGTTTTAGTTTTTTAAACTATAATTTTATTTATATGAGAACACCAAAATAGCAATGGGACAGGGAAAAACTATACAAAGTGATCCGCTAACGAAACGTTTACAGACCTTTGAGAACGGTACTTTGCCTGCCCCAAACAGAGCAACGCGTTGCGGAAAAAGTTCTGAAAATGTTCGGTTAGCGATTATCGTTTTCATCCGCACAGCGTACGCAAAACATCTGCTTAGTGCTCATGTACACACGGCGATTTTTGTTGCCGCAACTCGACGTTTGTAGGAGAGAACGTGACGAGGAATGGAGAGGGGCACCGAGTTGCTCGTGCTCGGGCAACACGCTTTGTGCTCTCGTTCGCCTGTGTACATTGAACCGCTGTTCACAGCTGACAACAACAATTGCATACACACAAATCGCCGTGTGTAAATGAAACGAGCAACACCAAAAGGGAATGTGAAAAATCGCGGCGACAAAAGTTTTCGTGTATAAACGCAGTCTTACGATATTTGGCGGATATTTGGTCACCTGGGATAGAATGGCAAAACGACGTGCTCAGTTGATTGTTTTTTATTCGTAATCTTGGCACACGCTTGCCACATTTCTTGTATGAACTTGACAAAAAATACCCAAAGCCAAAAGTAGCGTGTTTTTAATACACTTTGCTTTTAGATGTTTATTTGCACGCGTTTGCTACAAACCAAACACAAAACGTGTGACCCTGAATGAGAACTACAATTTTAGTTAATAAATGATGGTAATATATATGTACATGAATTAAAATTGCTTTAGGACTTTTATAAAAAGAACACGTTTTATTTCAGAATACATAATTTGATTCTAGCTATATAAATATATGAGAAATTTTAATGCTGGTTTATACCCAAAAATAATGGATAATATTTATGCGGTAATCTATTTTTTAGAATTATATACATATTTATGTGAAAGCACATTTTTATGAAAATAATAGAACCTAAACATTGAAAGATTTTATACTAATAAAATGGTATCCAAGTATTAAACAAATGAATTATACCAGTCAAAAATTTACACTTTTACAAGCATACAATTTTTTATATGTAAAATTTCCCCTAAACTAATAGTTATTAGTTACTAGAAAGTTCTAACATCCATTTCTTCACTATACGTATAAGCAAAAGAGGCCAAAAAGCCATGCACGAAAAATATCCACTATTGCTACACTTATAAAATGTGGCAACCATGAGCGTGATGCATTAATACCCCGACAAAATGGCACTGCCTTCGTGTGTTACCAGTAGACCTCTTTTGTAGGTATTATTTTCTGCGTTTAGCTATAGAACTTTGCGTTTAGCTATTAGCTATTTCCTTAGCTCGAGTTAGCTATTTTAGATAAAAAATTTTTTTTCATAAATTCCCCACTTTACATAGAGTTTTATCATTTTGATGAATATCTAACAAAATTGGTATAAATGGTAGCAATCAAAATATGTACTTACGAAACTAGAGTAAAACTTCGTTTGTAGGTTTTCTCTCTTATGTCAGGGTTTTTTAAAAGGACCTTGTAATTTTAAAGATATGATTGCTTCAAAAAACTATTTAAAAAATTGTAGAATTACAAGTGAAAGAGGAAATTCGGTGGATTAAAACAAATACAATTTTTTTTGGTTTACGAGGACGAGGGGTATTGGAAATTAATTGATTAAATTTATTTTTTTATTTCTCTCTCCTACTTTATGCTATCGTTTCTGCTAAATTGAAATATGTGTAATTTCTATGACTTTATGAATTAATTTA